>NC_085998.1:3574495-3646995 GCF_030014385.1 Trichomycterus rosablanca
ATATTTATATTTGCCATATCTTTATCCTGCCTACTGATTCTTCTCTAGTTTTGCTGGGTGTCCCAATACTTTTGGCAATACCTTTGTATGTGTGTATTATCAAACCAGGCTGTTCAGGGGTTCACAAACTTTAGCCTGTATCCTCTGTTTAACCTCCTGCACACGTCGGCCTCTTCAATCACGTTAGCGCGCTATCACATTTTAATTGTGATGTTTGTGCCCCCCTCGTGGGTGGACAGAGAGGGGTGGGGGGATAATTCGGCGGGGTGACAGATGGCCCCGGCCCCTGTGGACCCTCAACAATGGAGAATTACTGCGGCACGTTGGCCGCGATTGATCAGGAAAGCGTGTCGTATGTTAGCGCTGGCACTGTGCGGCGTGCGCCTGCCGTAATGACGCTAATTAGCACCAACGATGGGCTGCCGTCTTCTGTAAAGTTCCTCCTGTCTGAAAACACATGGACGCGGACACGGAATTTTTGAGGTTGTCTGAGCGAATGAGGTTGTCCTGGGGGGATCAGGTACTGAAGTTAGCAAGTGAAGTTCTAATTCATCCCTTTGTGCAAACCATTGGAGTTCCACCATAGCTGACTAGGCAGGAGCACAGCAATGATTCGCCAGGAAGGTCATTCCCCAAACTGATTCCACAAAGTGTATAAAAACAGTATGTATATATACTCAATGATTTCAGGGGTGTCCACATACTTTTGTCCACGTCAAGGGTATGAAGACCAGCGTGTCCTCCTCCCGTTCCTCCCCTCTCTCGATCTCTCAGTGGGGCAGTTGTGCATGGAAGCTCCTTTTCATGTACCTCCTGCAGAGGTGCACAAAAACCTAAAGTGTGCCAAAGTTCCCTCAATTTACCCCCCTTCAGTCCAAGCTCCCCTACCCTTACAATTCCCCCCCTGCTTCCCGCCCAAAATCTCTTCTCTGTTACCCTCTGAACCACTGCATTATGTCTAATAATGCACTGAGCCATCCGCAGTTTTGCTATCCGTCGACTGCCCTCCTTCAGCAGTGGATGTAGTTCGGCAGTGACCCACGTTAAGAGCTGTGCCCTTCTCCGTTGAGGGGGCAGAGGGGGCATGGAGGCGCAGATGATTGATGTGTCAGTCTCTCCTGATTGACAATCACCTGTTGTTGCATTGGGAGCTATAATTTGCTCCAGGTGGAAGTATTTCTATATATCATCGTTTCCCTCTCAGACTTGCCAGCTCGTTCGTTATCTAAAGCCGTGATACTGAGCCGCTCGGTCCGGCGCGGTCAAGTTCAAGTTCTAGATTCTTTTTTGTCATTTCAGCTGTATATAAAGACATATTAAAATTAAACAACGTTCCTCCAGGACCAGAACCAGGGTGAAACACAGAACACAAGCGCAAAACAACCCACACGGTGCAAATAAAATAGCAGATATAATAAACACAAGGACCAACAATAAATACAGACATTTATAACCTAAAATAAGTAAGGGCGATGGGACCAAAGCTAAATAATCCACTGGCGTTCGATACCAGGATTCCTCAGCTTCTGGGAACTCACCCCGGTGTTGCAGCATTTTTGGCGTCATGATGGAACCACCCTGCGAGAGCATATTGCCCCAGAGACGGTGTGACATCCCTTTTCCGGAGCCAACCCCAATCATAAATGTACGTTGACTTGTATTGGTATGTATTGGTATGTGTTGGCATGCTATGACCTGGCACCAAGTCCAGGGTAGTACACTATATGGACAAAAGTATTGGGACGCAACTTTTAATTAACCAATTCACATGTTTTACCCACAACAGTTGCTAACAGGGGTATTAAATCAGTGATATAAAGAAAATTATGCAGTATGCTTCCAACTTTGCAGGACCGTTTAGGGAAGGCTCTTTCCATTTCCAACATGATGGTGCATAAAAAAAAAGCTCTATAAAGCTTTGGAATCAACTTAACCAACAGCGCCCAGCTACGAGCTAAATCAGCTGTATTGACTAAATGGGCACAAATTCCCACAGAAATCATACTCCAAAGTCTTGTGAGAAGTCTTCTCAGAAGAGCGGCTGCTGTTCAAGCTGAAAAGATCACTCTAAGGTGGTACCTTGAATCTCAACGTGGCGTTGAGTTTAAAATATGTTGAGTTTCAAGGTATTTTTTTCCCATAAGGATGTTTGGGAAACCTGTTAATGTGTCGATGGTCCAGTAGAACTGCAGATATTTTAGTCTCATGTAAAATAATGAGGTTTTTGACACTTAAACACTGAAAATAACACAAATATAATATAAACACACTGGAATAAAAAGCTGATTCTGATTCTCACCATTTCTCAGAAGCTCGAGCTGTAACACAAGTTTAAAAGTGAAACAGGGAGGAAAATCCAGATAAACACAGATACATGTGGAGCTGTAACCCTGGATCTGACGCTTATTCCACACTAATGCAGATTTGTCTCAGATTCACACTTTGATGAGGGCAGTAATAGCTCAGTGGTTAAGGTACTGGACTAGTAAACAGAAGGTTGCCAGTTCAAGCCCTGTCACAAGCAAGTTGCCACTGTTGGGTCCCTGAGCGAACCCTCAATTGTCCCTGAGCTAACCCTCAATTGCTCATCATGTTCAGCTCATTGTGTAAGTCATTTTGGATAAAAGCGTATGCTGAAAATGTAAATGATGATGTTTTACGCTCAAGCCGAGCGCCGAACAAAGAGGCTGTTCATTGTTAATTTGAAATTAAATAAATACATTTTTAAACAACAAACTGAGTTTAAGGGTACAAAGTGCGTTGAGTTTCAAAGATTTTGAGTTTAGGGGACGTTGAGTTACAAGGTACCGCTGTACTTCAATAGCATTTGGTTTAAAATGGATTAGCTCCATAACTCATGGTCAGGCGTCCAAATACTTTTGGCCATCTAGTGTGTATCAGAATCAGAATCTGTATGTATTTGCCAAGTACCAGGTGTACCATGCAGCATAATTTAGAGCTAGTAAAATAATATAAACATAGAATATTTACATTTTCAGCATTTAGCAGACGCTTTTATCCAAAGCGACTTACAATTATGTCTGAACACAATATTGAGCAATTGAGGGTTAAGGGCCTTGCTCAGGGGCCCAACAGTGGAAACTTGGTGGTGGTGGGGCTTGAACCGGCAACTTCCTGGTTACTAGTCCAGTACTTTGACCGCTGAGCTACCATAAACCGCTGAGAATAGAGACATAAACACAGCACAGTGGCTCGGTGGGTAGCACTGTCGCCTCGCGGCAAGAAGGTCCTGGGTTCGATCCCCAGGTGGAGCAGTCCGGGTCCTTTCTGTGTGGAGTTTGCATGTTCTCCCCATGTCTGTGTGGGTTTCCTTGGGGAGCTCCGGTTTCCTCCCACAGTCCAAAGACGTGCAAGTGAGGTGAATTAAAAATACAAAATTCTCCAATTTGATATTAAACTTGAATTGATTAACTACTTGTCCTGTCATTAATGTAACAAATGTGTAAAACATGAGGTTAAAATCCTAATAAATAAACAAATAAAATCTATTCATACTGTCCTTTCCGCCAGATCCTGTTTTGACATGAAGCTCTGCTGCCACCTTGTGCCCACCGTACACACAGCAGCATCAGGACCTGCGTGTTTGGCGGGAATTCTTCCCGCGCTTTTTTTTTATTGTCCTCAGCTGATGTTAATAAGTTTAATGCTGAGGTAAAATGTCGGTCAGCTCAATCACTTCCACTGCTCACACTGCTGCAGTCAGTGTTAAGTGATGATAATGTATCAGGACAAGAAGCTGAAGGCCGCTCTGATTTTGCACCAAACCTCCTGTAAGTACAACAAAGCACAAAGTCATTCTCACACACTTCACCTCAGATAAAGAAACTTAAGTATACTAATCTTTAATCTTTAATATACTACAGTGCATCAATGCACTTATACACACTGATCAGCCATAATATTAAAACCACCTCGTTTCTACACTCACTGTCCATTATATCAGCTCCACTTACCATATAGAAGCACTTTGTAGTTCTACAATTACTGACTGTAGTCCATCTGTTTCTCTACATGCTTTGTTACCCCCTTTCACCCTGTTCTTCAATGGTCAGGACCCCCACAGGACCCCCACAGAGCAGGTATTATTTAGGTGGTGGATGATTCTCAGCACTGCAGTGACACTGACATGGTGGTGGTGTGTTAGTGTGTGTTGTGCTGGTATGAGTGGATCAGACACAGCAGCGCTGCTGGAGTTTTTAAACACCTCACTGTCACTGCTGGACCGAGAATCGTCCACCAACCAAATATATCCAGCCAACAGCGCCCCGTGGGCAGCGTCCTGTGACCACTGATGAAGGTCTAGAAGATGACCGACTCAAACAGCAGCAATAGATGAGCGATCGTCTCTGATTTTACATCTACAAGGTGGACCGACTAGGTAGGAGTGTCTAATAGAGTGGACAGTGAGTGGACACGGTATGATCCACTCATACCAGCACAACACACACTAACACACCACCACCATGTCAGTGTCACTGCAGTGCTGAGAATCATCCACCACCTAAATAATACCTGCTCTGTGGTGGTCCTGTGGGGGTCCTGACCATTAAATAACAGCATGAAAGGGGGTAACAAAGCATGTAGAGAAACAGATGGACTACAGTCAGTAATTGTAGAACTACAACGTGCTTCTATATGGTAAGTGGAGCTGATAAAATGGACATGGAGCTGATCGGTGTAATAAGTACAGACATTTGCTAGTTCATTTATAGTAAACTTAGACAAATATTAGAATATTTTAAGTATCTTTCCACTAGGGAAAACAAACAAATTAGCTAAGTAACGACCCCCGAACTGTTGTTTTTACCTCTTTTTAAGGAGAGTGGGTTCCAAGTTCTAATTAAAAGGAGCCCCTAATTCAAACCATGCAAATACCTACAGTTTACATCAGGGCTGGGTAAACATTTTGGCTCAAGGGTCACACTGGGTTTTAAAATTTGACAGACGGGCCGGGCCAGTAGAACATGTGGGGTATGAACTAATATAAATTACATGTGAAACGAATCACCTCCTTACCTTATTCAATGCAAACGTGAAGAATGAGTATATGTGTGCAAAGACGGATTAAGGATAATCTGATTCAATGGCCAGAAGTGACAGTGAGTTCAGGCGGTTTTGGCGCATCCTAATCCTGAGTTCATTCTTAATACGAGCCAGTTTGGAGAATGAACGCTCCCCTTCACAATTTGTGATGGGCACAGTCAAAAAAAGTCTAAGTGCTATGTAGACATTTGGAAAGGTTGACTGTAAATTCTAATGTATCATGGTTTTGAGCATTTTACTAGGACATTTTTCTTGTTCTGTTATGAATGATTTGTATTGTATCAATTCATCTGCCAGGCTCATGTTCAGATCTGAAGGATATGCTGCAGCGAGTGAGTTAGCCTTTAAAGTGAGCTCACTGTTGGACATATTGTCAGGCATGAAAAGAACATCAAATAGCTCAGTTAAGTGTGTGTATGCATTCAAACTGCTTGAAATTGCTTGTCTTAAATTTAAATAATTGCAAAATTGCAAAATTAATTTGTGTCTCTGCGCTTAAGAGAAATTGAACATAATAATTTTGAAACAATACAAATTCAGAAACATTAAGTAAGGGCCTGAATCGCATATTTGCAACAAAACGTCTGTTATGAAATATGGTAGCTTGCCTGGCAATTTGTAGGTCCCTAGAAAGTCAAGGAGCCATGGTAAACGACTTCTATGGAAGTCAAGGGCCCCATAGCAGGGCCCTCGGAAATAAAAATATATTGTATCATAAATGTTGATAGGCATCGCAAAATGTTTTGGGCCAGGGCCCCCTGACCTCAAGGGCCCCTGGGCACTGGCCCGGTCAGTAATCCAGCCATGTATGTGTGTAAAGACGATAGACTTGACTTTAGCAAAGGTCTGTAGTGGTTGGAGTGCGCCATCTAGTGAAGTGTTGGTACTTGGTGTAAGAAAAGTTTGAGAACCATTGGGTTCTTTAATTGGAAACCACCTCAGTGAACTCCTTCATTTCTGTTACACTCGAGTTCTTATGTTTTAGAGATTGTTCATTTTAATATACGTGATATCACGCTGTGATCCGCTACAGTCCTGTGTCTGCCTGGTTCTTTCTTGCTCTTCACCAATAAACGCTCTTATTTAACATTAAGCCTTTAACAGCTTGGTAACGAAGACAATGAGTACAAAAGCTCTTTGGCACTCCTGGCCCTTTTTGGCACAGTGATGGTCCTCTCCACTGCGGGTTCCACCCACGCTGAGCGTCTATCAGCATGGTACATCTTTACTTGGCAGTCTTTGCCCATTCTTCCTTACATAAGGGTTCCAAATCTGTCATTGTCCCACATGCTGTTGGCCGACTTGATGTACGTTTTTGCAGAAAGAGCTTGGATGCTGCCACCCGACCGCACAGCCCAGACATACGATGAACACAAGAGATTATTCTCACTTTAAGTGCTTGCCAGAAGTTCCTGCAGCTCCTGTAATGTTTCTGGAGGCCTCGGGCAGCTTCCCGGACCAGTTTTCTTATTGTCTTGTCATCAAGTTTGGAGGGAAAACCTAGCGCTCTCTCTACACAGACACATTTCACGTCATCCTACACTCCTGAGAAGAGGGCGTGTCTACATTCTTACATTCCTTAAAATGGTCCTACTGAGGCGCCTTAATTCTGAGTGATGATCTGACTGAATAGCGAGGGAGCGTCCGACGCCTCCTCAGCGCCGAAGGCAATCCCAGCATTCAGTGCGGCACGACTTTCCTCTTTGGCAACTAACAGAGTTCTTTTCAAATGTAAATAAATCCTCGTCGAGTTTTAATTTGTATAAAGTGAGAAAGTTAAGATGAGATGATGGACAGGAGGATAATCGGCGGTGGAAGAGCTTAGCTCTGAGATCCACACCAGCGCTAACACATTAGCATGTGTACAACTCGCCGAGTAAATGTCAGGCGGCCTCAGTGGAACGTCCAGTACAGAGAGGGATTAGAGTTTTAATCAGCTCTGGAGTACGTTTCACGTCTCTCATACTGATGGAACCGACTGTGGAGGAGTTCCTGTCCAGATATTCTTCCTGATGTAACACTCCTTATTTTATACAGACTTGGAACCCACTGACTAGTGCACCTACCAAAGGCCAGACTGTTCATCTGTATAGACGATCTGTCTAGACAACTTCTGAGATTCGAAGCCTGGTTCTTACTCATGAGGGAGACGAGAGACTGTAGTGAGTGTAGTGTTGGCCAGTACATGGTACTGAGTAAATGATGTGTGAGCATGTGTATATACAGTATGAGTGTATGAGTGTGTTTATGAGTAAGCATAATTGTGTGTCAGAATCTAAGTGTGTGTATGCCTATGTGCAAGTGTGTGTAAATTGACATGCAAGTGTGTGCATGTATATGTGTTTATGTATGTGTGTGTGTGTTTGTAGTGTGCGTATGATTTAGTGTATGTCTGTGTGTGTGCATGTGTTTAAGTGCGTATGTTAGTGTGTGTGTGAATGTGCATGCAAATGTGTGTGTGAATGTGTGTATATACGGTATGTATATATACAGTATATATACATACACACTAATTTATATATATGTGTGTGTGTTTGTAGTGTGCGTATGATTTAGTGTATGTCTGTGTGTATGTGCATATGTTTAAGTGTGTATGTTAGTGTGTGTGTGTGAATGTGTGTATATACGGTATATATACTGTATATATACAGTATATATACACACACATACAGTTAGGCCCAGAAATATTTGGACAGTGACACAGTCTGCATGATTTGGGCTCTGCATGCCACCACATTGGATTTGAAATGAAACAACTGAGATGCAATTGAAGTGTAGACTTTCATGTTTAATTCAAGGGGTTGAACAAAAATATCCTTTGAAACGTTTAGGAATTGCAACCATTCTTCTACAAAAAGCCTCCTCATTTCAGGGGCTCAAAAGTAATTGGACAAATTAACTTTACCATAAATAAAATGTTCATTTTTAATACTTTGTTGAGAATCTTTTGCAGGCAATGACTGCCTGAAGTCTGGAACCCATGGACATCACCAAAAGCTGGGTTTCCTCCTTTGTGGTGCTTTGCCAGGCCTTTACTGCAGCTGTCTTCAGTTGTTGCTTGTTTGTGGGTCTTTCTGCCTTAAGTTTTGTCTTAAGCAAGTGAAATGCATGCTTGATCGGGTTAAGATCTGGTGATTGACTCAGCCATTGCAGAATATTCCACTTCTTTGCCTTAAAAAACTCCTGGGTTGCTTTCGCAGTATGTTTTGGGTCATTGTCCATCTGTACTGTGAAGCGCAGTCCAATCAACCTTGCTGCATTTGGTTGAATCTGAGCAGAAAGTATACCCCTGTACACTTCAGAATTCATCCGGCTGCTTCTGTCTTCTGTCACATCATCAATAAACACTAGTGACCCAGTGCCATTGGAAGCCATGCATGCCCATGCCATCACACTGCCTCCACCATGTTTTACAGAGGATGTGGTGTGCTTTGGATCATGAGCCGTTCCAAGCCTTCTCCATACTTTATTCTTCCCATCATTCTGGTACAGGTTAATCTTAGTTTCATCTGTCCAAAGAATGCTGTTCCAGAACTGGGCTGGCTTCTTTAGATGTTTTTTGGCAAAGTCTAATGTGGCCTTTCTATTTTTGAGTCTGATTAATGGTTTGCACCTTGTGGTGAACCCTCTGTATTTGCTCTCATGAAGTCTTCTCTTTATGGTAGACTTCCATACTGATAAACCTACCTCCTGTAGAGTGTTCTTCACTTGGGTGGATGTTGTGAAGGGGTTTTTCTTCACCATGGAAAGGATTCTGCGATCATCCACCACTGTTGTCTTTCCTGGACGTCCAGGCCTTTTTGAGTCCCCGAGCTCACCAGTGCGCTCTTTTTTCCCCCAGAATGTACCGAACTGTTGATTTTGCCACTCCTAACATTTCCGCTATCTCTGTGCTGGATTTCTTCTTTTTTTTTAGCCTAATGATGGTCTGTTTCACTTCCATTGAGAGCTCCTTTGACCGCATGTTGTGGGTTCACAGCAACAGCTTCCAAATGCAAATGCCACACCTGGAATCAACTCCAGACCTTTTACCTGCTTAAATGATGATGGATTAATAAGGGAATAGCCCATGCAGCCCATGAAATAGCTTTTGAGGTAATTGACCAATTACTTTTGGTCCCTTGAAAAAGAGGCAGCTACATATTAAAGAGCTGTACTTCCTAAACCCTACCTCCAATTAGGATGTGAATACCTCGAATTAAAGCTGAGAGTCTGCACTTTAAGCCCATATTGATTATATAACTGTATCTTGGATATTTTTTGGTAAACAGCTAAAATGCCAAAACCTGTGTCACTGTCCAAATATTTCTGGACCTAACTGTATATACATATATACATACACACAAATTTATATATGTACATGTGTGAGTAATTGTGTCACAGTGTGTGTGTGTGTGTGTGTGTGTGTGTGTGTGTGTGTGAGGAAGTTTGATTGTTAGTTTGTGTGCATATGCTGTATGTGTGTGTGTGTGAGCATGTGTATATACAGTTTGTGTGTATATGAGTAAGCATAGTTGCATAATTGTGTGTCAGAATCTAAGTGTGTAAGTGTGTATGCATATGTGCAAGTGAGTGTGAATTTACATGCAAGTGTGTGTTAGTGTATGTGCATGTAAGTTTGTGTTTGTGTGTCAGAATCTAGTGTGTTAGTGTGTGTGTGTGTGTATGTGCTAGTGTATGTGTGAATTTACATGCAAGTGTGTGTTTGTAGTGTGCATATGATTTGGTGTGTTTGTATGTGTGTGTTTGTATTGTGCGTATGATTTAGTGTTAGTGTGTATGTGCATGTTTGTGTGCGCATGTGTTGTGGTGTGTGTGTGTTTGTAGTGTGTATATGATTTAGTGTTGGTGTATGTGTCCGTGTGTGTGAGTTTGTGTGCATGTGTTTATTTAAGTGTGCATATGATTTAGTGTGTTTGTGTGTGGATGTGTGTGTGTTTGTATGAGTGTATATATGCTCTTTAAAAGATGCCCCTCCATAAACCTGTACAAATGCCCTTACACCCCCTCACTCATCACCCTGTTATCAGTGTTGCCAACTCCTCAGTAAGGAAAGTAGCTATTGGCTGTCCTAAAAGTCGCTAGAAGTCGCTAAATGACGTCATCGCCTAATTTGCATAAGGTCCATTTGCGTGTAATCGACGCTGTAAAAGAGAGGAATAAAGTGGGTAAAAAAGAAACACCCTAAATATGTTTAGAACTACAAATGAACGTTCTTCTGTTGATTCGTGGTTTGTTTTTCTTTTTTAAGACAACACTGAGCTACGCTGGGGAGGGTTGCCAGATTGCGACAGTAATTTTCAGCCAAAATGCATGAAAAAACGCCCAAAACACAGGATAAGCAGATGATGTTTAGCATTTCACAAATAATAAACCAGTTAAACCATCATGACCTACAAATTAATATCTTAAAATGCACAGATCAGTAATTATACATTATAAAGGACAAATTATTTTTGCTTGCATGTCTTTGAAGTAGCCTACCAAGTTTGTAAAATGTATTATTTATGATAGGACACACAACCTTGCAAGCAATGAAAGTTTAACCTCTCGTTCATATGAGAGGTTATATGTACGAGACTTGCTTTCCTTCATATTCAACTCAAATCACTTGTCTTACATATGAATCAGTGTATTGATGGGCGTGGCAACAGTGTCTTGGACTGGAAAGAATAACCTGTCAATCAAACTTTTGACAACGGGTTGGATGTGGTGGGAGAAGGTAGACCTGTTTATATTCCACCTGCTTTAGAAAGCAATAGTTTTTTTTATTTACATTTTAAGCCGCCAAAATGATACAAACCAGCCCAAATTTTGTCCACCTGCCAAAGTGTGTTTTTCCCTGCCAATTTCCAACAAAATCCGCCCCTTTTGGTGGAAAACCGCCCAATCTGGCAAATCTGACTGTGATACTGACCGCCCGTGAGTGCTTTGGGACGGTGGAGGGGCTCACGGCAGCTCGACCCGCTGCTCGTTGAGGACAGTAACTGCAGAACAATATGTGTTTTCACGTTCGAGTCTCTAGAGGGGTCTGAAAACTCGCTAAATATAGCGACAAAGTCGCTAAGTTGGCAACACTGCCTGTTATTTATTGTTGGTGACCGTTCCAGATTTCACAGTCCCGATGTCGTCCAGCAGAGGGCGCTGTGGTACTGTGGTGAAACAACCCTGAGGTCTCTTCTCTTTCACATCCGCCACTCTTCATCACCCTGCAGTGACACGTTATATAACAGCTAATGCGTTTATTGTGCGGTGTTTTAATTGCTCCAGTGCATTGTTGATGGGAACGGGTTCTAATCTGATGTGTGTGAGTTTCTCTCTGAATGCTGTGCAGGGGTTTAGTGCTGATCAGTGAGAGGCAATTATGCAGTCGGTGTAAATAGAGTGTAAAACCTGAACACAGAGGAACAGAGAGTAGTGGGGCTGACGATGATGGTAAATAAGCGCTGACATATCGAGCTCTCGGGTTCGAATCTTGACTGGCTGTGCTATCTTTTAGCTTCTTTTAGCTCTCGTGGAGACAGGACGCACTTTTCCCTCCTCCTCCCTTATCTACCCTGCTTGGCTTCTCCTGTATTGTCTTGTCTCGTCACTCTGCTCTACAGAGATTTTTCTCAGCACTGCTCTTCAAAGAACAAATTATGGAATTGGTTAAATGGTCTCTGAATGCTATTGACACCATCTTCTCATCGAGAAGTTTGGGTTCGGGGGAACCCACATGCCCCGACGGGACGCAGATGGCAGGATACGCGATGGACTCGTGGGGGAAGTGGGGAGTCGTGTGCTTGGCACCTCTTTCGTTGGAGGACATCGAGGATGTTTATCTATTCGGAACTTTGATCGTGGGGTTTGTGCTGATTGGATTAGGCGGTACCCTGCTGTATCGGGAAATTAAAAGAGTTGGGTCAGTTGTCAAAGGTCCCCATAAACTGCCCAACCTGATTGAGATGGTGGGTAGAGCCGTGGGAACTCAGACTGTGAATTTGAATGGATTCCATTTTGGAAAGAATAGCGGCTCTGCGAAATGAGATGAACCAGCGATGCATAAATTCTGACAGTCTGTGTTAAATTTTTTCTCAGACAAAATAAGAAGTCATTTCTGCTTTTGGCTCCCCTGTTATCAGCAACGGCCTTGTGATAAGTAAATACCTCCGGAAGATCTGCTGCTACACCTACCCCTCCCCTCACTGACTGTTTTTCATTCTGGCCAGTAAGAGCTGTAAAACAGCCATTTCATCGCGAACTTTGTACAGACTTTCCTTCTTGCTGCAGAATGGGAACTGACAGAACTCTTTCCTTACCCAAACCAACGTCTCCACTCTTAGCTTCATCCCACCACTATGGTTGGACGGGTCTGTAGCGTGCGCTGTTATAGCTGCGAAATCGCCAGATGGCTGCCTCCCATAGTGGTTACTTTTCATCATCCCCACATCCCTACCCGTGGCTTGTTGTGCGATTATGTTATGTTATGTTCATATGTGCTTGTGTGCTGTAAGGGGCTTTTTTTTCATGTTACCATAATGTGCTCCTTGGGGAACACAGTCTGGTTGCTGGTTTTTTTTATCTCCTACTTTCCCAATGTGTACTTTCCTACTTTCCCAATCCTGTCTTCCTGTCCTGTCCCCCCCTTGTCATATTGAATGTTCTGGACGGGCTGATTTATAGTGACAATAAAGTTAGTTACGTTAGTTACGTTACGTTACGTTATCAGCTAGCCAGGCTCCTACACAGGCACCCGATTGGCTGTGTGTCTATAGGGGGTGGCAAGTGCAGCCTCTGCTGATCAATCGAGTAATGCACAGGGCCGGCTGATGATGCACTCATACCCCTTTTCCACCGACGCGGATCCGGTTATGTTCCGGTTCGCGAACTTGATTTTGAACCGGTTCCACGTGTTTCCACTGAAAACAAGAGGTTCCAGACAGAGAACTAGCGTCTAGTCTGGTACCACAGAGTACTCGGTTCTTCAGCGCAAACCGTGAAGTCATCTGTGGGCGTGTCACAGTGTAGAGGTTTGGTCGCTTTCACATGAGACATTATAACTTTATATAGAATTTAAACCACTTTCATCTTTTAAAGTCACCTAATTAAATTTTGATCCAGTTTACTGCTGATATTCGCTGATATTTTCAAAGAGATGAACTGTGTGATATGACGTGGTAAAAGTGAGCCGGACAGAATAAACACTTAATGTGATGAATAAAGCATAACGTGACTTGTTGTACTAAAACACTGAGCGATGAATTTGGTCAGTACAGAGCGCTTATAACCAGTACAGAGCGCTTATAACCAGTACAGAGCTCTTATAACCAGTACAGAGCTCTTATAACCAGTACAGAGTGCTTATAACTAGTACAGAGTGCTTATAACTAGTACAGAGTGCTTATAACCAGTACAGAGCATGCGCTTATAACCAGTACAGAGCGCTAATAACCAGTACAGAGCACTTATAACCAGTACAGAGCACTTATAACCAGTACAGAGCACTTATAACCAGTACAGAGCGCTTATAACCACTACAGAGCTCTTATAACCAGTACAGAGCTCTTATAACCAGTACAGAGCGCTTATAACCAGTACAGAGCACTTATAACCAGTACAGAGCGCTTATAACCAGTACAGTACACTTATAACCAGTACAGAGCTCTTATAACCAGTAATAACGGAGAGCAATTGAGTGTTCCTGTGTGGTATTTTTAGTACATTCAGCCACGTTACGCTTTATTTAGTTGAAACTTTTTGTGGATTCAGAACCTGGAGCTGCAGAACCAGCACACGTGAAGTAAATCCAGTTAAACACAGATACATGTGGAGCTGTTATACTGGGTTTGATGGTTATTTCACACAGATGTTTGTTCGTGTCGTGGAACTTTAGTGTTTTATCGCTCAAGTCGAGCGCTGAGTAATTCGGTTATTTGTGCCGAGAGTCGCGGTGAAAGCGAAGCGCGAAACTCTTCTCACGTTAATGAACTAAAGAAAACAACAACTGAGACAAACACGTCACGTCTTCTTATCACCGATAACTGATCCATGCTTTTTGTATAAAAACGAACATCTGTAACAGCAGCACAAATCCCCACAGATAACCTACACACTCCACCATCATGTTACTCTTTACTTTTGTTGTGTAACGCCCACCGTTGATGACGCTGCTTGGTTTCCAAAAACTGGTGGAAACACGGGTCGGTTCTCTACAAAACACCAAGGTTCGAAGAAACCTGAACAGAACCGGTTCAAGAACCAGAACCAGGGTTATTTTGGTGGAAAATCGCTATCTGTAAGACCCTCCTCTGGTAGGTGAAAAGAAGCGGCCCTCCTCGACCGGGAGCAGTGAGAAAGAGAGATAAACTCCGATTCATCCAACCAGAGTCAGAACCGTCCAAACTGGTCCTTTCAGAGCCGCGTTTACTATGTTATACCCCGTTCAGCCGAACGTCTCTGTTGCCTCAGAATCTCTGCTCGGTGATTGTGTTATCGCTGACGGCCGTCACCCTGTCTAGCATTCATTACAGACGTGAGTGTGATTGATGCACAGCTGCCAGAGGTGGGTTTGGTTCTCTGTTCTGCTCCAGACTGCAGGAACTGTACTATTCTTGAGGAAAACGAGTGGTCTGCTGCAAGATACCTGAGACTGTGCTCACGTTCCAGAGTGACAAGACCGGTCAGGGTCGTGGGATGTTGGATTCCACTGGGAACAATGAGGTGCAAGACAGGGTACCAATTTATCACAGGATTTCGGCCATCCCGCCCCCTCAGACGCAGCCCTCCTCATTTTATCTCGAGGTGTGAAAACTTGCTCTTAATACCCGGGGGTGTATGTAAACTTTTGTCATATGTCCAGTTTGGGTCAACTTATTGGGGGTCCAAGTATTAATTAGGATGATCAGACCCCCCACGCTTTCGCTCTGTGTAAAAGACTTTCAGGTTGCATTTGTTTGATGCGGCGGCGACCTGTGTTAAGTGATGACGGTTTTCCGAAAGTACTCCCAAGCCCGTGCGGCTTTATTTATAGCGTGACGATTTCTCGCGCGGTGCTGTCCGAGGGCTCGGAAGTCACGCACATTCAGTTGTGGTTTCCTTTCTTGACCTGCACAACCTCCAGATTCCCCAAATACTTTCACAATATTATGAACAGTAGATGGTAAAAGACGTAAATTCTTACATGAACTACAGACGGCGCCCCTGAAGCAGACAGGGTTGCTCAAGGGTCCAACAGTGGCTGCATGGCAGATCTGGGACTCAAACTCTCAACCTTTCAGTTGCCAGCCCAAAGCTCCACCCTGTAGCAGACCCCTGATTCATGGTTGAGCTTCAGCTCAGTGATTTTGAGCACTGCGGAACATCAGGAACATTTTTCTTCGTTCTTTTTCTCGGTATTAATGAGACGTTCGCTTCATTCTTCTGCGTGGTAAGCAGAAATCCACCATGCTCCAAAGGTCAGATGTTTTTTTTTTTACTTCTCTACTGAAACTTTAGATCCACAGCTTGAGAAATTCGGACTGGCATTTTACTGATACCATTTAAATGTCACATTAGTGCACTAATGCGCTCATCTATGTGTTCTACCGCCTCTCCGCTCTGAGCTGAGGATTCGATTCGGCTTCTTTTGTTTATATGATTCGTTTGAGTTTTTCCGGCTACATTTTTAATAGGAGGGGCGAGTACAGAATGAGGCCTGGTGTCGTCTTGCTAACATAAACGTAGACCTCCTGGAAAAGACGTCATCTTTATGGTATCATACAGTATCTCGCTAATATTGAAATATACACCTTCGCATCAATGTGCAAGCTACTTATGTTGCGGGCACTGATGCCCCCAATACTATAACAGTTGTTTGCTTTTGTACCTTTCACTGATCACAGTCTGGATGGTCCTTTTCATCTTTGTCACTGAGAAAGCTGAATCATGGACTCATCTGACCACAGAACACATTTCCTCTGTCTTTTGGTCCATCTGAGATGAGCTCAGGCCTGGAGAACTCACATAATTGATGTATAGCTTCCCTTTTGAGTTTCAGGTTGCATTTCTTGATGTAGCGGCAGTCTGTGCTAAGTGACGACTGTTTTCCGAACTACTCCCGAGCTCATGTGGCTTTATTTATGACAGTAGTGTGATGATTTATCATGTAGTGTTCACACACATTCAATTGTGGTTTCTGTTCTTGACCTACACAACTGAGATCCCTCCAGGTCCCCTAAATCTTTTCACAATATTATGTACAGTAGATGGTGAAAGACCCTGAATCTCTTCACAATATTATGTACAGTAGATGGTGAAAGACCCTGAATCTTTCCACAATATTATGTATAGTAGATGGTGAAAGACCCTGAATCTTTCCACAATATTATGTACAGTAGATGGTGAAAGACCCTGAATCTTTCCACAATATTATGTACAGTAGATGGTGAAAGACCCTGAATCTTTCCACAATATTATGTACAGTAGATGGTGAAAGACCCTGAATCTTTCCACAATATTATGTACAGTAGATGGTGAAAGACTCTGAATCTTTCCACAATATTATGTACAGTAGATGGTGAAAGACCCTGAATCTTTTCACTATATTATGTACAGTAGATGGTGAAAGACCCTGAATCTTTCCACAATATTATGTACAGTAGATGGTGAAAGACCCTGAATCTTTCCACAATATTATGTACAGTAGATGGTGAAAGACCCTGAATCTTTCCACAATATTATGTACAGTAGATGGTGAAAGACCCTGAATCTTTCCACAATATTATGTACAGTAGATGGTGAAAGACTCTGAATCTTTCCACAATATTATGTACAGTAGATGGTGAAAGACCCTGAATCTTTCCACAATATTATGTACAGTAGATGGTGAAAGACCCTGAATCTTTTCACTATATTATGTACAGTAGATGGTGAAAGACCCTGAATCTTTCCACAATATTATGTACAGTAGATGGTGAAAGACCCTGAATCTTTCCACAATATTATGTACAGTAGATGGTGAAAGACCCTGAATCTTTCCACAATATTATGTACAGTAGATGGTGAAAGACCCTGAATCTTTCCACAATATTATGTACAGTAGATGGTGAAAGACCCTGAATCTTTCCACAATATTATGTACAGTAGATGGTGAAATACCCTGAATCTTTTCACAATATTATGTACAGTAGATGGTGAAATACCCTGAATCTTTTCACAATATTATGTACAGTAGATGGTGAAAGACTAAATTATTTGCACTGAGAAATGTTCTTTTTAAACTGACTAATAATTCTTTTATGAAGTTTGGAACACAGTGGTGAGCCACGACCCTTCATTGCTTGTACAGACCGATCCTTTGATGGATCCTTTCATACCCAGTCATGATTCCTTCACCACTTTACCACTGCAGCCAACCCAGTTTATAAAGCTCCTGATCCGTTCTTGTGCTGATACTGCTGCTGTAGGAAGTTTGGAATTTAGTAGTGTAACAACTGAGAATGAATTATATTTACACACTGTAATGCACACAGTTTGGCTTTTATGGCTTCAGCGCTGAGCTGTTGTTGCTCCTAAATTGTTTCACTTCACAATGACTGACTGGCTGAGGTGGTGATTTCGTGAACCAACCTTTTAAAAGTCACAGAAGATAAGATGGTCAGTCGTCTGTCCCCCAGTCTGTCTGGACCAGATGAATCTGTAGGTCTCTCTCGGTTCCTCTCTGCTCTTCTCTTCATGCGTGACCTTCATGTTTCTTTCTCCTCCCGTCAGTAAAAGATGGAGCTTTTCTCTGGGGGGTGATGAAGGAAGAACAGGACGAAAATAAAAGCACGCACGTCTACAGAAGAGAGGAGAAAACATTACATCTTTATTTCTGAGTGTCCTTCTGTCCTCGTCCTCCTCGTTGTGGAACAGATGTAAAAGAAAAAGCGATGCTCAGTATTTTGTCAGCGCTCCCAGAACACATAAAACTAATTGTTGATCCGTGTTAAAGCCTAATGCATTACGAATCTGCTGCAGGATCCAACTCAGATAAATAAATAAATAAATAAAATAAACAGAAGAGTATGAAAAAAACAAACAGACAAGAAACATTGTGGGCACAAAAAGCGGTTATTTTTCTAAAGTTTTTTCCATACAAAGATTTTATTAATTTTATTATTATTAATATTATTATTATTGTTATTTTTATTATTAATATAATAACAATATTAATAATAATAATTATAATTATTATTATTACTATTATTATTATAATTGTATTATTATTATTAATAATAATAATGATATTATTATTATTATTATCATCATCATTTTATTATTATTATTATATCATTATTATTTTATTATTATTATTATTATTTCTATTATTATTATTATTATTATCATTAATCACATCAAAAGTAATTTGTGACGGTGTAATTTACCATGTCACACTAGCCCACCACTGCTGAGATCTGGGTTTGAATCTCAGTGATACTGCTGGCCCCTCTGTGCATCTATATACAGACATAACTGGCTGCCTTGTGTCCAGTGTTTTCTGGTGAAACAGGAGTCGCTGTGAGCCTGACCAGGATAAAGTGGTGGTAAAACAGACGGTGAATAAATGAGTGAATTTTCCTCATCAGCACTGAACATGTTCATTAGTTGTTAAAATATTTGTCCTGGTCAGTAATTGCAGCGTGTGTATTTTATTTGTTGTTAATAATTAAGCGTGTTTACATTATTCATGATTTCATTTAGCATATTAATGTGCTGCAGTGTGAGTGCTGCACAACCCACAAATGCAAACAGAAAGAAAAGAAAGTAAAAAGACGCCTTTACCGTGTTTCTTTTGTGTATTTCAGAGCACTTTACCTCAGTGACCCTCCGGATTAAGATCAGCCTCCGTGTTACTGCAGGAAACGTGATCACTGCACCTGCTGCAGGTAACGAACCCTCGTCATGTCATGATTATTATTCATCCGCAGCACCACAAACACTCAGAATTATTCAACATTACAGCTCATTCAAACTGCAGTTAAACCTCACATTATTGTTGTTATTTGTTTGATTTCTGTATTTAAGAAGGTGCATTATGGGAAATGTTCCTGGGAACAAAATTTTTTATAATACAGTAAAAACCATAAAGGAGGAGCCGAGCAGAGCCGAGCAGAGCCGAGCCGAGCGGAGCAGAGCCGAGCGGAGCAGCGTGTGTGAGAGTAAATCAATTTATCATTCAGGGTGGAAAAATCTCTACAGATTTCACACATTATTAAGGAATCTTTGGGAATTTTAGTTTCAGAGATCTAGTAATCATATTTAGATCTAGTAAACATAATCAGATCTAGTAATCATATTCAGATCTAGTAAACAGATTTAGATCTAGTAAACAGATTCAGATCTAGTAATTATACTCAGATCTAGTAATCATATTTAGATCTAGTAAACATAATCGGATCTAGTAATCATATTCAGATCTAGTAAACAGATTCAGATCTCGTAATCATACTCAGATCTAGTAATCATATTTAGATCTAGTAAACGTAATCACATCTGGTAAACAGATTCAGATCTAGTAACCATACTCAGATCTAGTAAACAGATTCAGATCTAGTAAACAGATTCAGATCTACTAAACATAATTATGTACTAAACATATTCAAATCTATTAAACACATTCTGATCTGGTAAACAGATTCAGATCAATTAAACAGATTCAGATTTAGTTATCATATTTAGATATATTAAACAGATTCAGATCTACTAATCATATTCAGATCTACTAAACAGATTCAGATCAGATTCAGATCTAGTAATCAAATTCAGATCTATTAAACAGATTCAGATCAGATTCAGATCTAGTAATCATATTCAGATCTACTAAACAGATTTAGATCTACTAAACATTCATATCTACTAAACAGATTCAGATCTGTTAAACACATTTAGATCTAGTAATCATGTTCAGATCTAGTAATTATATTTAGATCCAGTAAATATATTTAGATCTATTAATCATGTTCAGATCTAGTAAACAGATTCAGATGTATTAATCATGTTCAGATCTAGTAAACAGATTCAGATCTAGTAAACATAATCAGATCTAGTAAACAGATTCAGATCAGATTTGGATCTAGTAATCATATTTAAATCTATTAAACATGTACTGATGTAGCGATCATACTCAGATCTAGTAAACAGGTTTAGATCTACTAAACATAATCAGATTTATTAAACATAGTTTGATCTAGCAAACAGATTCAGATCTATTAAACGAGAACAGAAATCAGTCGGGCGTGGTAGTAGGAGCTGTTTGTTTTTATCTGCGTCTGTCTGAGACATAAACAGTGTTAGCCGCTACACACACACACACACACACACACACACACACACACACACACACACACACAGAGATGAGTGTGTAGATTTTCTGGTTTGACGACGTGACATTTCTCAGAGATGAAACTGTCCAGACTGTCCGTCTGATTTAGAATAAGTTCCCGTGTATGAAGCTGGATCTGACCTTTACATCCTCGTGAGCAAGATTATACTGACACTCCTCCATAACTGGTGCATAAATATTAGACAGAAACTTCGTGCCAACAGCTTAAGGAAGGCCCGGTCCTGCTTCAGTCTGACTGTGAACCTGTTTAATGAGTTTTATGAGTTTGGTGTGAAGGAACTTCAGTGGCTTGATCTCAACCAGCTGGGCTTGAGCTGTTTGTCCAGCATCTGAAGGGCGCAAATTCTCACAGACACACTTCAAAATGTTGTGGAACGTCTTCCCAGAACAGAGTAGGATGTGATGTCTGCAAAGTAAGGTCCATCACCATATGTATGCCCATTATTTAGGAATGGGAGGTCCAACAAGCTCATGGTTGTTCACATCCTAGCCATAACATTAAAACCACCTCCTTGTTTCTACACTCACTGTCCATTTTATCAGCTCCACTTACCATATAGAAGCACTTTGTAGTTCTACAATTACTGACTGTAGTCCATCTGTTTCTATACATGCTTTGTTACCCCCTTTCATGCTGTTCTTCAATGGTCAGGACCCCCACAGGACCACCACAGAGCAGGTATTATTTAGGTGGTGGATCATTCTCAGCACTGCAGTGACATTGACATTGTGGTGGTGTGTTAGTGTGTGTTGTGCTGGTATGAGTGGATCAGACACAGCACCGCTGATGGAGTTTTTAAACACCACCATGTCACTGCTGGACTGAGAATAGTCCACCAACCAAAAATATCCAGACAACAGCGTCCTGTGGGCAGCGCCTGTGACCAGTGATGGTCTAGAAGATGACCGACTCAAACAGCAGCAATAGATGAGCGATCGTCTCTGACTTTACATCTACAAGGTGGACCAGCTAGGTAGGAGTGTCTAATAGAGTGGACAGTGAGTGGACACGGTGTTTAAAAACTCCAGCAGCGCTGCTGTGTCTGATCCACTCATACCAGCACAACACACACTAACACACCACCACCATGTCAGTGTCACTGCAGTGCTGAGAATGATCCACCACCTAAATAATACCTGCTCTGTGGTGGTCCTGTGGGGGTCCTGACCATTGAAGAACAGCATGAAAGGGGGCTAACAAAGCATGTAGAGAAACAGATGGACTACAGTCAGTAATTGTAGAACTACAAAGTGCTTCTATATGGTAAGTGGAGCTGATAAAATGGACAGTGAGTGTAGAAACAAGGAGGTGGTTTTAATGTTATGGCTGATCGGTGTATGTCTGTGGGAATTTGTGCTCTCAAGAAAGCCTCAGCTGATGTTCTGGTTCATTTCAGAGCCCTTAAGTGGGACTTCCAGAAGTACAGCTAGTAACAGCATATAGGAACGTTTGCATTGTGCCTCGGGGTGTTTCCTTGGACCCACTGCGACCCTGACCAGGATTAAACGGTGGTGAAACAGATAATGAATGAATTCCTGCGAAGTCTTGAACTATTATAATCAGTTTTCAGCCGTTTGCATTTTCTGATCCTATTTGCGCTCCTGGAGATTCGAACCCTGCCGAGCGGATCTGTAACCCAACCCCACCCGCCGGTATTCTCTCACCACAGAGAACGGTAATTACCGGGATCAGTGGTGTTAGGTCAGGGCTGGAGACGGGCTCAGATAACAGCGGCGTGGCACAGCAGCCAGCTGTACTGTCACATGACCGGTTGGTGGTAAATGGTTTTTTAATGGTGCTGAAATCCTGGGTGAGACGACTGGCACACAGTGGCGGGAATAAATGAGCAGAGGGGAAAAAGAGATGCAGCGAATGCTGACGGTGCAAAAACGAAAAGAGATTCACCTGAGGAGATTCTGCAGCCTGGAACTGAAACTCCATCATTCACCCGGTGCCAAAAGTATTGGGACGCCCCTTCTAACGATTCGATCCATGTGTTTCAGCTGCAACGACTGCTAACAGGTGTAATAAATTAATTACCTAAGGGAAATGATACGCTTCCAAATTACAGACAGACGGATGAACAGACAAACGAACAGACAGGCGAAGAGACAAACGGACAGACTGACAAACAGACGGGCAGGCAGCTGGACAAACAGACAGACATACAGATGAACAGACTGACAGATAAATGGACAAACGGACAGATGAACAGACAGACAGATTAAGAGACAGGCTGACTGACGGACAGATTAACAGACAGACGGAGACAGACAGACAGGCAGACAGGGATGGACAGAAAGACAGATAAACAGACAGGCAAACATACAAATAAATGGACAAACAGATGGGCAGACAGAAACAGACTGCCAGACAGACAGACAGACAAAGAGACAAATGGACAGACAGACATATAAACAGCCTGCTGGACAGACGTACAAACAGATGGACAGGCAGACAGACAGAGAGACAGCTGAACAGACTGGCAGACTGACAAACAGATAGACATACATATAGAAAGACAGATGGACAGACTGACAAGCAGACGGGCAGACAGATGAACAGACTGACGGACAGACAGAGGAAGAGGCAGACAGATAGACAGACAGACGAGCAGACAGACAGACAAAAAGACAGCTGAACAGGCTGACAAGCAGATAGACAGACAGACAGACATACTGACAAGCAGATGGGCAGACTGACGGACAGACAGACGAAGAGGCAGACAGATAGACAGACAGACAAGCAGACAGATAGACAGACGAGCAGAAAGACAGCCAAACAGACAGCTGAACAGGCTGACAAGCAGATATACATACAGACAGATTGACAGACTGCAGGACAGACTAAAGAAAAGGCAGACAAAGAGACTGACAATCAGACAGATGAACTGGCTGCAGGACAGACGTAAGAACAGATGGTCGAACAGACAGACAGACAGACAGACAGACAGACAGACAGACAGATGGGCAGACTGCCAAAAATACTGCCAGACAGACAGACGAAGAGACAAATGGACAGACAGACTGGCAGACAGATGAACAGCCTGCAGGACAGACAGACGGACAGATGGAAGGACAGAAGAACAAACAGACAGAGAGACAGGCAGACAGGTGGGCAGACGGACAGATAGACAGGCAGGCGGACAGACTCCAAAAAGTTATTCGCTCAATATTCATTCAGAGACCAAAACCAGAACGGGAGTCGAACCCGATCACGCCGTCTAATCAATACTTGAACGTGGATCAGAATCGATGGCGTGACCTTCAGCAGCTGAAACATCACTGAAGATCTGCAGAACCCAGACGTCTGGAGGACGAGAGAAACGTCTCGGACCGACGCTCTCGGGTCAGGTCAGAAGTTTACATACAGCCAGAAACAAACATCAACTACTTTACCTTATGTGTACAAATTCCTACAGTCACACTCCAAAATGCTATCACTGTATTTAGGACAGTAATCGGAAGGTTGCCGGTTCAAGTCCCACTACTGCTAACTTGCCACTATTGCTCACATGGTGTTCAGTCGTAAATTTAAACGATCAGGCGGTTCGCAGGTGCTTCAAGTCGCCTCCAATGCTAGCAAAGCACCAGACGTAATGAGAAATGAGTGAATGATAGCAGACGAGCGGCTCGTACCGCGGTTCGGTCCTGCTGAGACGGAGAGACGCTCATGAATCAGCAGAAGTCGCTTTTGTTTAATTACACCTAATTAAAAGAATGTGATTCTGAGCCGTGCTGGTACAGATGGTTTACTCAGCGGTGGCTGTTCCTCTCACCATCTTCATCATCTTCATCATCATCAACCCTCCTCATCCTCATCTTTTCATCTTTTAGCTAATCTACTCAACCTAGTTTAGCAACATCTACGTTTGCTGACATTTGGATAATGCCCTGACCTTAGAGGAACCCTTACTGTTTCTTATGCACAAATCCCTACAGTCACACTTCAAAATGCTGTGGAAAGCCGAACATCAATTACTGTACCTTATGTGCACAAATTCCTACAGACACACTCCAAAATGCTGTGGAAAGTCATGACTTACATCAAAGCCTGACCTTATAAATACTCTTACTATATCTCATGTGCACAAATTTCTACAGACACACTCCAAAATAATGTGAAAAGCCCTGACTTATATCAAAGCCTGACCTTACAAATACTCTTACTGTACCTCATGCACAAATTCCTACAGACACACTCCAAAATACTGTAGAAAGCCGTGACATCCACCCTGACTCTTTTACTGTACCTTGTGTGCATAAATTCCTACAGACACACTCCAGAATACTGTAGAAAGCCGTGACATCCGCCCTGGCTTACATCTGTACCTTGTGTGCACAAATTCGTACAGTTACCCTCCATAATGATGTAGAAATCTGAACATCAATTATGTTACCTCATGTGCACAAATTCCTACAGGCACACTCCAAAATAATGTGGAAAGCCGTGACTTTCATCAAAGCCTGACTTTATAAATACTCCTCCTGTACCTCATGCACAAATTCCTACAGACGCACTCCAAAATGCTGTGAAACGCCGAACGTCAACTACTTTACCTCATGTGCACAAACTCCTACAGACGCACTTCAAAATTGTAAGTCACTTTGGATAGCAGTTTTTATCGTACACAAATTCCTGCAGTCACACTCCAAAACATCCGCCGACAACATCAATGCCTGACCATCAGGTTCTCTTTCTGTTCCTTATGCACAAATTCCAACAGTCACACTCCAAAATGCTGTAGAAAGCCATGACAGCCACCCAAATCTGTTCCAGGAACGTCAATGCCTGACCAGCAGGTTTCCTTACTGGACCTTGTGTGCACAAATTCCTACAGACACACTCCAAAATGCTGTAAAAGGCCTTACCCAAGTGGAGTAAGCTGAAACATGAGGGAGTAAAGCCTCAGTTGATGTTCCGCTTCATTCCAAAGCTGTTGAGTGAAGCTGATTGAGATCAGGATTTTTCTTTGTCTTTGTAGATTTTAAAACAGTAAAGGACCTTCCCTAAACTGTTGCTGCAAAGTTAGAATTGTATAATTTCTTCACTGATTTATTACATCTGTTAGTAACTGTTGAGGCTGAAACACGTGAATGTAATCATTAGAAGACTCAGGACTCAGCCGTTGGTGTTCCAGCTCTCGTGTGGGTGGTGCAACAATGGAGGGATTTATAAGATGCAGAGAAGCTGATATTATATAATAATAACGACTGAGAACGTTCTGAAGAGCAGCCTCGTCACTCCGTCCTCCGGGAGGGTCGCTACAGACGATTATTTTAGTAGAAACGATGCTAAGTATGGAAAAATAATCCAGTACCAGAATACATCAGTGCTCAGCCACACAAATGCTAAACTGAATGGGCACAAATTCCCACAGATATACTTCAAAGTCTTGCGAGAAGCCTCCTCAGAAGAGCGGCTGCTGTTCTAGCTGACAAGGTCACATAGAGGTCACTCTATTTTAATAGCATTTTTGAAATCGGACGTCCAATAAGATCATGCTCTGTCTAAGCAATTAAGAGTTAAGGGCCTTGCTCAAGGGCCCAACAGTGACTACCTGGCTATGGTGGGGTTTGAACCAGCGACCTTTTGGTTACTAGTCCAGTACCTTAACCACTAGGATACAACTGCCCTTATACATTTTACACAGATGCGTTACCTTTATTTGCAAAAATAAATAAATAAATATATAAATATATAAATACTGTACATAAAATAATAAATAAATAAATAATAAATACATACATAAATACATAAAATAAATAAATACATACAGTGGGGGAAATAAGTATTTGATCCCCTGCTGATTTTGTAAGTTTACCCCCTTACAAAGACTTGAACAGTCTATAATTTTTATGGAAGGTTTATTTTAACAGAGAGAGACAGAATATCAACAAAAAATCCAGAAAAAAAACATTAAATAAAAGTTATAAATTAATTTGTATTTAATTAAGGGAAATAAGTATTTGATCCCCTACCAACCAGCAAGAATTCTGACCCCCACAGACCGGTTATGTGCCCATGAGGCACACAAATTAGTCCTGTCCCTGTATAAAAGACTCCTGTCACAGAATCAGTTTCTTCCGTTCAAATCTCTCGACCACCATGGGCAAGACCAAAGAGCTATCAAAGGACGTCAGGGACAAGATTGTAGACCTGCACAAGGCTGGAATGGGCTACAAGACCATCAGCAAGAAGCTTGGTGAGAAAGAGACCACTGTTGGTGCGATAATTCGAAAATGGAAGAAATACAAGATCACAGTCAATCACCCTCACTCTGGAGCTCCATGCAAGATCTCACCTGGTGGGGTAAGAATGATTCTGAGAAAGGTGAGGTCAGCCCAGAATTACACGGGAGGAGCTTGTCAATGATCTCAAGGGATCTGGGAGCACAGTCACCAAGAAAACCATTAGTAACACACTTCGCTGTAATGGATTGAGATCCTGCAGTGCCCGCAAAGTCCCTTTGCTCAAGAAGGCTCATGTACAGGCCCGTCTGAAGTTTGCCAATGAACACCTGAATGATTCAGAGAAAGCTTGGGAGAATGTGATATGGTCAGATGAGACCAAAATTGAGCTCTTTGGCATCAACTCCACTCGCCGTGTTTGGAGGCAGGTGGCAGGTGGGGATGGTGTTCTTGAAATGCCCGGTGGGGATGGTGTTCTTGGGGTCATATCCAGCATTTCTCTGCTCCCAGCTCCCTTGAGATCATTGACAAGCTCCTCCCGTGTAATTCTGTACTGACCTCACCTTTCTCAGAATCATTCTTACCCCACCAGGTGAGATCTTGCATGGAGCTCCAGAGCGAGGGCGATTGACTGTGATCTTGTATTTCTTCCATTTTCGAATGATCGCACCAACAGTGGTCTCTTTCTCACCAAGCTTCTTGCTGATGGTCTTGTAGCCCATTCCAGCCTTGTGCAGGTCTACAATCTTGTCCCTGACGTCCTTTGATAGCTCTTTGGTCTTGCCCATGGTGGTGGAGAGATTTGAACAGAAGAAACTGATTCTGTGACAGGAGTCTTATACAGGGACAGGACTAATTTGTGTGCCTCATGGGCACATAACCGGTCTGTGGGGGTCAGAATTCTTGCTGGTTGGTAGGGGATCAAATACTTATTTCCCTTAATTAAATACAAATTAATTTATAACTTTTATTTAATGTTTTTTTTCTGGATTTTTTGTTGATATTCTGTCTCTCTCTGTTAAAATAAACCTTCCATAAAAATTATAGACTGTTCAAGTCTTTGTAAGGGGGTAAACTTACAAAATCAGCAGGGGATCATATACTTATTTCCCTCACTGTACATAAATACATGAAATAAATAATAAATAAATAAATACATACATACATAAATACATAAAATAAATAAATACATACATACATAAATACATAAAATAAATAATAAATAATAAATAAGTACATACAGTGTATCACAAAAGTGAGTACACCCCTCACATTTCTGCAGATATTTAAGTATATCTTTTCATGGGACAACACTGACAAAATGACACTTTGACACAATGAAAAGTAGTCTGTGTGCAGCTTATATAACAGTGTAAATTTATTCTTCCCTCAAAATAACTCAATATACAGCCATTAATGTCTAATCCACCGGCAACAAAAGTGAGTACACCCCTAAGAGACTACACCCCTAAATGTCCAAATTGAGCACTGCTAGTCATTTTCCCTCCAAAATGTCATGTGATTTGTTAGTGTTACTAGGTCTCAAGTGTGCATAGGGAGCAGGTGTGTTCAATTTAGTAGTACAGCTCTCACACTCTCTCATACTGGTCACTGAAAGTTCCAACATGGCACCTCATGGCAAAGAACTCTCTGAGGATCTTAAAAGACGAATTGTTGCGCTACATGAAGATGGCCAAGGCTACAAGAAGATTGCCAACACCCTGAAACTGAGCTGCAGCACAGTGGCCAAGATCATCCAGCGTTTTAAAAGAGCAGGGTCCACTCAGAACAGACCTCGCGTTGGTCGTCCAAAGAAGCTGAGTGCACGTGCTCAGCGTCACATCCAACTGCTGTCTTTGAAAGATAGGTGCAGGAGTGCTGTCAGCATTGCTGCAAAGATTGAAAAGGTGGGGGGTCAGCCTGTCAGTGCTCAGACCATACGCCGCACACTAAATCAAATTGGTCTGCATGGCTGTCACCCCAGAAGGAAGCCTCTTCTGAAGTCTCTACACAAGAAAGCCTGCAAACAGTTTGCTGAAGACATGTCAACAAAGGACATGGATTACTGGAACCATGTCCTATGGTCTGATGAGACCAAGATTAATTTGTTTGGTTCAGATGGTCTCAAGCATGTGTGGCGGCAATCAGGTGAGGAGTACAAAGATAAGTGTGTCATGCCTACAGTCAAGCATGGTGGTGGGAATGCCATGGTCTGGGGCTGCATGAGTGCAGCAGGTGTTGGGGAGTTACATTTCATTGAGGGACACATGAACTCCAATATGTACTGTGAAATACTGAAGCAGAGCATGATCCCCTCCCTCCGGAAACTGGGTCGCAGGGCAGTGTTCCTGCATGATAATGACCCCAAACACACCTCTAAGACGACCACTGCTTTATTGAAGAGGCTGAGGTTAAAGGTGATGGACTGGCCAAGCGTGTCTCCAGACCTAAACCCAATAGAACATCTTTGGGGCATCCTCAAGCGGAAGGTGGAGGAGCGCAAAGTCTCGAATATCCGCCAGCTCCGTGATGTCGTCATGGAGGAGTGGAAAAGCATTCCAGTGGCAACCTGTGAAGCTCTGGTAAACTCCATGCCCAGGAGAGTTAAGGCAGTTTTGGGAAATAATGGTGGCCACACAAAATATTGACACTTTAGGAACTTTCACTAAGGGGTGTACTCACTTTTGTTGCCGGTGGTTTAGACATTAATGGCTGTATATTGAGTTATTTTGAGGGAAGAATAAATTTACACTGTTATATAAGCTGCACACAGACTACTTTTCATTGTGTCAAAGTGTCATTTTGTCAGTGTTGTCCTATGAAAAGATATACTTAAATATCTGCAGAAATGTGAGGGGTGTACTCACTTTTGTGATACACTGTAAATACATAAAATAAATAATAAAAAATACATAAATAGATAAATACATAAATACATAAAATAAATAATGAATAAATACATAAAATAAATAATAAATACATACATAAATAAATACATAAAATAAATAATAAATAAATACATAAATACATAAAATAAATAATAAATAAATAAATAAATAAATACATGAATACATGAAATAAATAATACATAATAAAAAAATTAATACATATATACATAAATACATAAAATAAATAATAAATAAATTAATACATACATAAATACATAAAATAAATAAATAATAAATAAATAAATACATACATAAATACATAAAATAAATAATAAATAAATAAATACATACATAAATACAAAAACACATAATAAATAAATAAATAAATGCATACAATAATACATAAAAAATAAATACATGTAAAATACATTAAATAAATAAATAAATACATGAAATAATAAATACATATTAAATAAATATTCAAACAAACAAACAAACAAACATTATGATAGAGTTGGCCAAGCAGGTCTGTACATGCCCAGATCCATTCCTGGATACAGACCCAGGCACTTTATCTGACATCAAAACTGACCTTCATTAGTGACCCTCATGCAGACGTCACTAGGTGAAGTTAAGCCTGGATTGTAACGCAGCGCTCTGACTCCGCTAACCATCGCTCCTGCTTTACCGCGTGGTGAGATGTGGATAATTAGAGCAGCTAATATCCGTTATTTAACCATCCTCCCACTCCGAACACGCGCGAGCGTTCATAACCCCACTCTCCTGTGCCTACAGGAACGGAGGGACATAAAGAATCACAGCGGGGGTACAGAATAATGCTAATTTCATTAGCATACAGGAATTAGCATACCTGCGCTAGGAAGCCTAAGTACAAACCAATCAAGCGCAGACGTTCAGTATATAATGTGCTATATGTTCAAAAGTATCTGGACATTTATGGATCTGAGGCTCATATTACAGCTATATCAGCCTCTAAGGCTCTCGGGTGGCTCGGTGGGTAGCACTGTCGCCTCACAGCAAGAAGGTTCTGGGTTCCATTCCCCAGCTGGGTGGTCCGGGTCCTTTCTGTGTGGAGTTTGCATGTTCTCCCTGTGTCTGTGTGGGTTTCCTCTGGGAGCTCCGGTTTCCTCCCACAGTCCAAAGACGTGCAGTCAGGATAACTGGAGATGTGAAACTACGTTAGTGTGTGTGTGTGTGTGTGTCTGTGTGTCTGTGTGTGTGTCTGTGTGTCTGTGTGTGTGTGTGTGTGTGTGTGATGGACTGGCGCCCTGTTCAGTGTATTTCCCACCTTTTACTCAATGAATCAGACCCACAATACAGTACAATACAAGGTGCACCCTATGGCGCAAACCCACCTTTTTTGACAATATTGTGAGATCTCAAGTTGTTTGACGAACACACACACACACATACAGTGTATCACAAAAGTGAGTACACCCCTCACATTTCTGCAAATATTTCATTATATCTTTTCATGGGACAACACTATAGACATGAAACTTGGATATAATTTAGAGTAGTCAGTGTACAGCTTGTATAGCAGTGTAGATTTACTGTCTTCTGAAAATAACTCAACACACAGCCATTAATGTCTAAATAGCTGCAACATAAGTGAGTACACCCCACAGTGAACATGTCCAAATTGTGCCCAAATGTGTCGTTGTCCCTCCCTGGTGTCATGTGTCAAGGTCCCAGGTGTAAATGGGGAGCAGGGCTGTTAAATTTGGTGTTTTGGGTACAATTCTCTCATACTGGCCACTGGATATTCAACATGGCACCTCATGGCAAAGAACTCTCTGAGGATGTGAGAAATAGAATTGTTGCTCTCCACAAAGATGGCCTGGGCTATAAGAAGATTGCTAACACCCTGAAACTGAGCTACAGCATGGTGGCCAAGGTCATACAGCGGTTTTCCAGGACAGGTTCCACTCGGAACAGGCTTCGCCAGGGTCGACCAAAGAAGTTGAGTCCACGTGTTCGGCGTCATATCCAGAGGTTGGCTTTAAAAAATAGACACATGAGTGCTGCCAGCATTGCTGCAGAGGTTGAAGACGTGGGAGGTCAGCCTGTCAGTGCTCAGACCATACGCCGCACACTGCATCAACTCGGTCTGCATGGTCGTCATCCCAGAAGGAAGCTGACGCACAAGAAAGCCCGCAAACAGTTTGCTGAAGACAAGCAGTCCAAGAACATGGATTACTGGAATGCCCTGTGGTCTGACGAGACCAAGATAAACTTGTTTGGCTCAGATGGTGTCCAGCATGTGTGGCGGCGCCCTGGTGAGAAGTACCAAGACAACTGTATCTTGCCTACAGTCAAGCATGGTGGTGGTAGCATCATGGTCTTGGGCTGCATGAGTGTTGCTGGCACTGGGGAGCTGCAGTTCATTGAGGGAAACATGAATTCCAACATGTACTGTGACATTCTGAAACAGAGCATGATCCCCTCCCTTCGAAAACTGGGCCTCATGGCAGTTTTCCAACAGGATAACGACCCCAAACACAACCTCCAAGATGACAACTGCCTTGCTGAGGAAGCTGAAGGTAAAGGTGATGGACTAAAACAATTGAGCACCTGTGGCGCATCCTCAAGTGGAAGGTGGAGGAGTTCAAGGTGTCTAACATCCACCAGCTCCGTGATGTCATCATGGAGGAGTGGAAGAGGATTCCAGTAGCAACCTGTGCAGCTCTGGTGAATTCCATGCCCAGGAGGGTTAAGGCAGTGCTGGATAATAATGGTGGTCACACAAAATATTGACACTTTGGGCACAATTTGGACATGTTCACTGTGGGGTGTACTCACTTATGTTGCAGCTATTTAGACATTAATGGCTGTGTGTTGAGTTATTTTCAGAAGACAGTAAATCTACACTGCTATACAAGTTGTACACTGACTACTCTAAGTTATATCCAAGTTTCATTTCTATAGTGTTGTCCCATGAAAAGATATAATGAAATATTTGCAGAAATGTGAGAGGGTGTACTCACTTTTGTGATACACTGTATATATACACATACACACACATACATATACACACATATACACACACATACATACACACAGATACACACACACCAACACACACACACACATACACACACATACATATACACACACACAGATACACACACACACACCACATACACACACATACATACACACACACACCACACACACACGTTTTCTGATATTTTGTCCACCCCTCTGTATTTAATGTGCAGTATTTAATTAAATTTAGTTTAATACTCAGTGCTGCAGTGTTGCTTCCATACACTTTTCCCCTCATCGTGTGTGTGTGTGTGTGTGTGTGTGTGTGTGTGTGTGTGTGTGTGTGTGTGTGTGTGTGTGTGTGTGTGTGTGTGTGTGTGTGTGTGTGTGTGTGTGTGGAGCGGTCAGAAGTCACGGGCACTGACCCCATCACCCGGCCTCCTTTTTTCCTTCAGGTGCAGTGTTGCAATCCCATGATGCATTGCTATCTTCCATAACAGCAGGCAGGGTCAGACACAGGTCAGCAGAAAAAAGACAAAAGATTAAAGCTGTGTGTGTGTGTGTGTGTGATCTGATTCTGTCACCTCCATCAATGCGAAACAAACTTTTAGGATGCGCTGTAGAGAACAGAATGTATTTAGTTATGCAGCCTAAACACCACAAAGACCTCCTTATACAGACTAAACACCACACAGACCTCCTTATACAGCCTAAACACCACACACAGACCTCCTCATACAGCCTAAATACCACACAGACCTCCTTATACAGCCTAAACACCACACACAGACCTCCTCATACAGCCTAAATACCACACAGACCTCCTTATACAGCCTAAACACTACACACAGACCTCCTCATACAGCCTAAACACCACACAGACCTCCTTATACAGCCTAAACACCACACACAGACCTCCTCATACAGTTTAAATACCACGCAGACCTCCCTATACAGCCTAAACACCACACACAGACCTCCCTATACAGCCTAAACACCACACACAGACCTCCTTATACAACCTAAACACCACACACAGACCTCCTTATGCAACCTAAACACCACACACAGACCTCCTTATGCAACCTAAACACCACACAGACCTCCTTATACAGCCTAAACACCACACACAGACCTCCTCATACAGTTTAAATACCACACAGACCTCCCTATACAGCCTAAACACCACACACAGACCTCCCTGTACAGCCTAAACACCACACACAGACCTCCTTATGCAACCTAAACACCACACACAGACCTCCTTATGCAACCTAAACACCACACACAGACCTCCTTATGCAACCTAAACACCACACAGACCTCCTTATACAGCCTAAACACCACACAGATCTCCTTATACAGCCTAAACACTACACAGACCTCCTTATACAGCCTAAACACCACACAGACCTCCTTATACAGCCTAAACACCACACAGACCTCCCTATACAGCCTAAACACCACACACAGACCTCCTTATACAACCTATACAGCCTAAATACAACCTAAAAATACAACCAAAAATTTTTACAACCTAAAAATACAATACAGCCTAAATACAACCTTATACAACCTATACAGCCTAAACACCACACACAGACCTCCTTATGCAACCTAAACACCACACAGACCTCCTTATACAGCCTAAACACCACACAGACCTCCTTATACAGCCTAAACACCACACAGACCTCCTTATACAGCCTAAACACCACACAGACCTCCCTATACAGCCTAAACACCACACACAGACCTCCTTATACAGCCTAAACACCACACAGACCTCCCTATACAGCCTAAACACCACACACAGACCTCCTTATACAACCTAAACACCACACAGACCTCCTCATACAGCCTAAACACCACACAGACCTCCTTATACAACCTAAACACCACACACAGACCTCCTTATACAGCCTAAACACCACACACAGACCTCCTCATACAGCCTAAACACCACACACAGACCTCCTTATACAACCTAACCACACACAGACCTCCGTATACAGCCTAAACACCACACACAGACCTCCTTATACAACCTAAACACCACACAGACCTTATACAGCCTAAATTTCACACAGACCTCCTTATACAGCCTAAACACCACACACAGATCTGCTTATACAAGCTAAACACCACACACAGACCTCCTTATACAACCTAAACACCACACACAGACCTCCTCATGCAGCCTAAACACCACACAGACCTCCTTATACAACCTAAACACCACACAGACCTCCTTATACAACCTAAACACCACACACAGACCTCCTTATACAACCTAAACACCACACACAGACCTCCTCATACAGCCTAAATACCACACAGACCTCCTTATACAACCTAAACACCACACACAGACCTCCTTATACAACCTAAATACCACACATACCTCCCTATACAGCCTAAACACCACACACAGATCTGCTTATACAAGCTAAACACCACACACAGACCTCCTTATACAACCTAAACACCACACACAGACCTCCTCATGCAGCCTAAACACCACACAGACCTCCTTATACAACCTAAACACCACACACAGACCTCCTTATACAACCTAAACACCACACACAGACCTCCTCATACAGCCTAAATACCACACAGACCTCCTTATACAACCTAAACACCACACACAGACCTCCTTATACAACCTAAATACCACACATACCTCCTTATACAACCTAAACACCACACACAGACCTCCTCATACAACCTAAATACCACATAGACATCCTCATACAGCCTAAATACCACACATACCTCCTTATACAACCTAAATACCACATAGACCTCCTCATACAGCCTAAATACCACACATACCTCCTTATACAACCTAAACACCACACAGACGTCGTTATACAGTCTAAATACCACACAGACCTGCTTAGACAGCCTAAACACCACATACAGACATCCTTATACAGCCTAAATACCAAACAGACCTCCTTATACAGCCTAAATACCAAACAGACATCCTTATACAGCCTAAATACCAAACAGACCTCCTTATACAGCCTATACACCACACAGACCTCCTTATACAGCCTATACACCACACAGACCTCCTTATACAGCCTAAACCAAAATACTTTTATATACAATATAAACACCACAGACTTCCTTAAGCAGTCTAACACCAACATGCTGCTGTATTCAGCCTATAAACACACATAAACTGGTTAACACACATTAACTTCTGTTTATATTACAGGTGTCCAGATACTTTTGGTCGTGTATCTTCTAGCCGACTTGTAAAACCTCACCAGGAATAAAGAATCTGAACTGAGCTTTTGAACCTGCTGCCACTGTGACCCCCACCAGATGGATTAAGTTTAACACCACCATTAAGCAGAGAGGTTTAGCATTAACACTGCGTGCAGGGGTTCAGGAGGTTCGTCTGGCTGCAGACAGGCCTGTTTTCTTCTCCCCCGCAGGACCGTGGCACCGTGCCCTGTTACCTGTGCCACCTCCACCGTGGGCACCATCTGCCGTTAACACCGATCAGCACCAAGTCTGGTTTAACTACAGTTAGAGAGGAGCGTGTTTTATAAATAACTGTAATGCATGTAAATCTAAAAATGTTATTAGATTAGATACTTTATTTATTCCGAAGGAAATTATTATAATTCATATTAGATATTAAATTATAATATTTAATAAAAAGCATCATGGTAGTGCAACACAGATTATAGTGCAGAACGGATTATAAGAACTGGGTTTGATCCTCGAGCCTCGGCTGTGAGAGGTTACACATGTTCTCACCGGGTGCTCGCAGGTTTCTCCGAGTATTTTGGTTAAAACCTGCGCAGGACTGACTGACCGTGTGTGTGTGTGTGTGCAAGCAGAAATAATAATTATTAATAATAATAATAATAATAATAATAACAATAATAATAATAATAATAATAAATATAACAATAATTATAATAATAATAAAAACATTAATAGTAATAGTAATAATAATAATAGTCATAATAATAATAATAACAATAGTAATAATAATAATAATATTTAATAATAATAATAACAATAATAATAATAATAAATATGACAATAATTATAATAATAAATATAACAATTATAATAATAATAAAAATAATAATAATAATAATAAATATAACAATAATTACAATAATAATAATAAATAAAAAATAATAATAATAATAGCAATAATAATTAATAATAATAATAAAAAGAATAAATATATGAATAATTATAATAATATTAATATTAATAATAATAATTAATAATAACAATAAATATAACAATAATTACAATAATAATAAAAATAATAGTAAAAATAATAACAGTACTAATAATAATAATAGTAATAATAATAATAATAATAATAACAATAATAATAATAACAATAATATTATTATTAATAATAATAACATAACAACAATAATAATAATAATAATAATAATAATACATTTATCTTTTTTTTTTTTACTTTACAAAGTTACAAAGCTTCCTTTGATTAACTTTATAGCTGTTTTGTTTTAAGTCTGGAGTATGTTTAGGTTATGCATGTTTAGGTTAGGGTGAGAACCTGTCTCCAGGTAAAGTGTGTCCACCTCACCGCGCTGTAATGAATGGAGCGCATTAGTGCTGATGTAATTAGGTGGAGTTGGGGGATCGGATGAGCGATGGCGTGGTCAGAAGAAATTTATCCAGAATTAGATTTCCGACACTGTTAAAGCTTCACAAACTGGATTATCTGTGTATAAAGCACCATCGAACCCAATAAAGAGCTCAGGTGTACAAACACACCGCTGGTAGAATGGGTGCCAGTAATAACACGGGCCCCGGGGCCCTGGCTTAGAGACTCGCCTTCGGTCACTGGAGGTGAGAAGTCGGGAGGAAGTACAGACAGAGGCGTGAACAATTAGTGACGATATACTCCTATCAGGCATAACATTATGACCACCTTCCTAATATTGTGTTGGTCCTCCTTTTGCTGCCCTAACAGCCCTGACCCGTCGAGGCATGGACTCCACTAGACCCCTGAAGGTGTGCTGTGGTATCTGGCACCAAGTTGCCAGCAGCAGATCCTTTAACTCCTGTAAGTTGTGAGGTGGCGCCTCCATGGATCGGACTTGTTTATCCAGCACGTTCCAAAGATGCTCGATTGGATTGAGATCTGGGGAATTTGGAGGCCAAGTCAACACCTCAAACTGGTTCTTGTGCTCCTCAAACCGTTCCTGGCAGGGCGCATCATCCTGCTGAAAGAGGCCACAGATATCAGGGGACCATCTCCATGACAGGGTGACGTGATGTAAAAGAAAAAGGGATTCATCAGACCAGGCCACCTTCTTTCATTGCTCCGTGGTCCAGTTCTGATGCTCACGTGCCCATTGTTGCCGCTTTCGGCAGTGGACAGGGGTCAGCATGGGCACCCTGACTGGTGCCCTGTGTATTCTGACACCTTTCTATCAGAACCAGCATGAACGTCTTCAGCAGTTTGAGCTACAGTAGCTCGTCTGTTGGATCGGACCACACGTGCATCAATGAGCCTTGGCCGCCCATGACCCTGTCGCCGGTTTACCACTGTTCCTTCCTTGGACCACTTTTGATAGATACTGACCACTGCAGACTGGGACACACCCCACAAGAGCTGCAAATCCTCACGCTCGTCCATTTTTCCTGCTTCTAACATCAACTTTGAGGATAAAATGTTCACTTGCTGCCTAATATAATAATATACACCCCCCCCCCCCCCCCCCCACTAACAGGTGCCGTGATGAAGAGATAATCAGTGTTATTCACTTCACCTGTCAGTGCTCAGAATGTGAGGCCTGGTCGGTGTATTCCTCATAGTCTTGAGCTTTGACCCAAAAAGAAAGAAAACAAAACATAAACATTATCAGAGCTTGTTAGGATGCAGGTCAGACTGCAGATTATTTTATTGCTACAGAAAGAAAAAATAAATCCGTTCCTCTGCAGGCGTGTTGGAGTCGGAATAATTAAATTAATAGAGGAAAATAAATGTGGTTTATTATTGAACAACATCGTACGGTATCTAAACCATATAGATTAGCGTAGCTCACAGCGTAGATAATAACCACGACTACAGCGCTAATATAAACTCTCGTACCTTCGTACATCGGTGATGATGTACATAACATGCGGTTAATAAACGTGATCTCTGGAGCGCCGCGTGCCGCCGTTGTTGTTGTTCACGGCTCCTGATGGTCGTTCTGTGATGAGCCGCTCATTAGCGTAGCCGATATTGCTCTATCTGTATCCTGGCGTGAGCTCTAGAGCTCGATCAGAGCCGTAAATTCACCATAACCGTGAGGAGCTGAGCGGCGCAGGTGTGGACGCGGGTTATTGATGAGGGCAATTTTATCCTCAGCACCACCACGGCCGGTCAGTCGGGAGGAGAAGCTCAGCGGCTACTGAATAAATAAATAAATAAATAAATAAATAAATAAATAAATAAAGATTATTATAGCTATTTATAAGCTCGGGACAGTGCTGGCTTAGTGCTTCTGTCAGAGCAGCGGTAGCCCAGCACCATGCCACTGCCCAGTATCCACTGTTGGGCCCCTGGGAAAGGCCCTCAACCCTCAATTGCTTGAACTGTATTCAGTCATAATTGTAAGTCACTAAGAATAGAAGCGTTCACTAAGTGCTGCTCATGTAAATGTAGAGTTTGAGTCTATCGATCTGAAGGATGAGGGTTTAAATCCCAGCTTTGCCATGCAGCCACTGTTGGGCCCCTGAGCATGGCCCCTAACCCTCTCAGCTCTAGGGGTGCAGTACGATGACTGACCCTGACCCCGACTTCCAAACAAGCTGAGATACAGAGAAAGAGGATTTAATTGATACGTGACTGATAAAGGTCTTCTTCTTCTTTTCTTTTTTGTTCTTTTTTCTCTTTTTTTTTTAAATTTTTTATTTTATTTTGTTTGTTTGTTTTTATTTTCTTTTTTGTTCTATTTCTTTATTTTCTTATTTTCTTTTTTTAATTCTTTTTGTTCTTGTTTCTTCTTTTTTTCTTTTTCTTCTTTTTCTTCTTTTTTGCTCTTTCTTTATTTTATTATTTTCTTTTGTTTCTTATTTTTGTTCTTTTCCTTTATTTCTTATTTTCTATAACCTTATTTTCGTTTTTATTTTGTTATTATTTTTTCTTCTTTTCTGGATTTTTGTGTCTCTTATTCTTCTTTTTCTTTTTCTTTTTTTCTTTTTTTTTCTTCTTATTGTTCTTTTTTCTTGTTTTCTTTTTTTCTTATTTTCTTCTTTTAGTTTTTTTTTTCTTTTCCTAATTTTTTGTGTCCTTTTTTTCTTATATTCTTTTTAGTTTTTTTGTATTTTATTCTTTTTCTTTATTTTCTTCTTTTCTTTTTTGTTTTTTTTCTTCTTTTTTTCATTCTTTCTTCTTTTTATTTTTATTTCTTCTTTTCTTTTTTGTTCTTTTTCTTCATTTTTTTCATTTTTTCTTCTTTTTCTTTTTTCAACTGAAGCTTGTCTCAGTACCTGACTAATAGTCAGTCTAGTTATGTGATTTAGGACTGGGTCTTTGACTAAGTCTGGCTACTTAGAACGAGCCTGTTTAGGTATTAGTCTCATCACCTGATTCTGGACTAAATTGGCCTGAATTGGGACTCACCTGTCGTTACTCTGGAATGGATCTGCTGAATGAGTTTTAGCTCAGAATTAATTCTCAGATTTCGCTCTTTATTCTTTATGATGCTGTAAAAGTCTAAATAAATAAATAAATGAATGACAACGTACCAACACTTTAGAGATTTGGACTGGAACTGTAGGACCCGTCGACACACACAAACACACAAACACACACACACACACACACACACACACACACACACCCCAGCCAATCAGAACAAAGGATTTTCTGTTGTTAGAACTGATGGAAATGAAGATGAAGTGTTTTACCAAACTTCTTTATGGAGATACATGAACAGAGGGGCAGAACAGGAACCCCCACTGCAGGGTACCAATTCATCACAGTGAGGCGCACACTCACACACACACACTTATACACACACACACACACACACACACACACACTTATACACACAAACCTTCTTTTTTTATTATCATTTACTGTTTTATCCTGGTCAGGGTTGCGGCGAGTCCAGTTCCAACAGAAAACTGACGAGTGCCCAGTCCTAAGTGCCCAGTACCCAGTGCTGTCCCAGTCTTGAGTGCCCAGGTCTCGAGTACCCAGTCCAAAGTGCCCAGTCCCACATGCCCAGTCTCAAATGCCCAGTCCTGAGTGCAGTTCCAGTCCTGAATGCAGTTCCAGTCCTGAGTGCCCAGTCCTGAGTGCAGTCCCAGTCCTGAGTGCCCAGTCCTGAGTGCAGTCCCAGTCCTGAGTGCCCAGTCCTGAGTGCAGTCCCAGTCCTGAGTGCCCAGTCCTGAGTGCAGTCCCAGTCCCAAGTGCCCAGTCCCAAATGCACAGTCCCAAGTGCCCAGTCCCAAATGCACAGTCCCAAATGCCTAGTCCTGAGTGCCCAGTCTCAAGTGCAGAGTCCTGAGTGCAATTCCAGTCCTGAGTGCCCAGTCCCGAGTGCAATCCCAGTCCTGAGTGCCCAGTCCTGAGTGCCCAGTCCTGAGTGCCCAGTCCCGAGTGCAATCCCAGTCCTGAGTGCCCAGTCCCGAGTGCAATCCCAGTCCTGAGTGCCCAGTCCTGAGTGCCCAGTCCCGAGTGCAATCCCAGTCCTGAGTGCCCATTCCCGAGTCCACACACACACACACACACCTTCAAGTCCACACACATAGACTTTCTTTTTTCATTATCATTTACTGTTTTATCCTGGTCAGGGTTGCAGTGAGTCTGGTTCCACATGGCAAAAATATCCTCGCAGGGTGTCACTTCAGACACACACACCAGTCTGGTGAGAAGCCTCTCAGACGAGCGTCTGTTGTATCGGTAGACGACAGCGGAATGATGCGGCGGCTCTGTGTAATGGGGCGAGGCGTTCCAGACGATCAGGAAGTTGGCGTGATCTCGTCTGCTGGCGCCTCCACGCCGGGCCGAGGGAGAGATTTAACATCGGGTGGTCAATCACGCGCCCGTTACGTACAACCCGGGTCTGTCTAGCGTCCGATAAATGTGTGGACACCCGACTGTCATTTTTAGCTAAATTGACTCAATAGTGGCGTGTCAGTTTGCTTGTAGGAGGCGATGAGGCATTTCCCAAATATTATTAACACCCCCCCCCCCATCCCCCCCGCCCTTTTATGTTTGTGTAAAACATCCAAAGTGTGTCAGTAGGACAGGGTGCCAGTCTGTCACAGGGCGACAACGGAGTGGTTAGGCATCGACATTAGCTAGACCTACCGCTACTAACTTCAGCCTATACACACATACACACTCATTTACACCTACACACTTCTACATACACACATATACAAATACAAGCATACACAAACACATACCTAAATACACACACCCACACCTACATACACACTTACAGTGTATCACAAAAGTGAGTACACCCCTCACATTTCTGCAAATATTTCATTATATCTTTTCATGGGACAACACTATAGACATGAAACTTGGATATAACTTAGAGTAGTCAGTGTACAGCTTGTATAGCAGTGTAGATTTACTGTCTTCTGAAAATAACTCAACACACAGCCATTAATGTCTAAATAGCTGGCAACATAAGTGAGTACACCCCACAGTGAACATGTCCAAATTGTGCCCAAATGTGTCGTTGTCCCTCCCTGGTGTCATGTGTCAAGGTCCCAGGTGTAAATGGGGAGCAGGGCTGTTAAATTTGGTGTTTTGGGTACAATTCTCTCATACTGGCCACTGGATATTCAACATGGCACCTCATGGCAAAGAACTCTCTGAGGATGTGAGAAATAGAATTGTTGCTCTCTACAAAGATGGCCTGGGCTATAAGAAGATTGCTAACACCCTGAAACTGAGCTACAGCATGGTGGCCAAGGTCATACAGCAGTTTTCCAGGACAGGTTCCACTCGGAACAGGCTTCGCCAGGGTCGACCAAAGAAGTTGAGTCCACGTGTTCGGCGTCATATCCAGAGGTTGGCTTTAAAAAATAGACACATGAGTGCTGCCAGCATTGCTGCAGAGGTTGAAGACGTGGGAGGTCAGCCTGTCAGTGCTCAGACCATACGCCGCACACTGCATCAACTCGGTCTGCATGGTCGTCATCCCAGAAGGAAGCTGACGCACAAGAAAGCCCACAAACAGTTTGCTGAAGACAAGCAGTCCAAGAACATGGATTACTGGAATGCCCTGTGGTCTGACGAGACCAAGATAAACTTGTTTGGCTCAGATGGTGTCCAGCATGTGTGGCGGCGCCCTGGTGAGAAGTACCAAGACAACTGTATCTTGCCTACAGTCAAGCATGGTGGTGGTAGCATCATGGTCTTGGGCTGCATGAGTGTTGCTGGCACTGGGGAGCTGCAGTTCATTGAGGGAAACATGAATTCCAACATGTACTGTGACATTCTGAAACAGAGCATGATCCCCTCCCTTCGAAAACTGGGCCTCATGGCAGTTTTCCAACAGGATAACGACCCCAAACACAACCTCCAAGATGACAACTGCCTTGCTGAGGAAGCTGAAGATAAAGGTGATGGACTAAACCCAATTGAGCACCTGTGGCGCATCCTCAAGTGGAAGGTGGAGGAGTTCAAGGTGTCTAACATCCACCAGCTCCGTGATGTCATCATGGAGGAGTGGAAGAGGATTCCAGTAGCAACCTGTGCAGCTCTGGTGAATTCCATGCCCAGGAGGGTTAAGGCAGTGCTGGATAATAATGGTGGTCACACAAAATATTGACACTTTGGGCACAATTTGGACATGTTCACTGTGGGGTGTACTCACTTATGTTGCCAGCCATTTAGACATTAATGGCTGTGTGTTGAGTTATTTTCAGAAGACAGTAAATCTACACTGCTATACAAGTTGTACACTGACTCCTCTAAGTTATATCCAAGTTTTATTTCTATAGTGTTGTCCCATGAAAAGATATAATAAAATATTTGCAGAAATGTGAGGGGTGTACTCACTTTTGTGATACACTGTATACACTTACACACACACTTAAACACATACAGTACACACACATACACACTCATTTACACCTACACACTTCTACATACACACATATACAAATACAAGCATATACAAACACATACCTAAATACACACACCCACACCTACATACACACTTATACACTTACACACACACTTAAACACATACAGTACACACACATACACACTCATTTACACCTACACACTTCTACATACACACATATACAAATACAAGCATATACAAACACATACCTAAATACACACACCCACACCTACATACACACTTATACACTTACACACACACTTAAACACATACAGTACACACCTATACACATTCATTTACACCTACACACTTCTACATACACACATATACAAACACACATCTACATACACACATATACATACACACATATACAAACACACATCTACATACACACATATACAAATACACACTTCTACATACACACATATACAAATACACACTTCTACATACACACATATACAAATACACACTTCTACATACACACATATACAAATACACACTTCTACATACACACATACACAAACACACATCTACATACACACATATACAAATACACACTTCTACATACACACACATACAAATACACACTTCTACATACACACATACAAATACACACATACATACTCATTTACACCTACACACTTCTACATACACACATACACAAACACACATCTACAGTACATACACACAACCACAGCTAAATACACACACCTACACTCACGTACACACTTATACACTTACACACACACTTACACACACAGTACACTCATTTACACCTACACACTTCTACATACACACATACACAAACACACATCTACATACACACAACCACAGCTAAATACACACACCTACACTCACGTACACACTTATACACTTACACACACACTTACACACACAGTACACTCATTTACACCTACACACTTCTACATACACACATACAAATACACACTTCTACATACACACATACAGTATACAAATACACACTTCTACATACACACATACAAATACACACATACATACTCATTTACACCTACACACTTCTACATACACACATACACAAACACACATCTACATACACACAACCACAGCTAAATACACACACCTACACTCACGTACACACTTATACACTTACACACACACTTACACACACAGTACACTCATTTACACCTACACACTTCTACATACACACATACAAATACACACTTCTACATACACACATACAGTATACAAATACACACTTCTACATACACACATACAGTATACAAATACACACTTCTACAAACACACATACAAATACACACATACATACTCATTTACACCTACGCACTTCTACACACACATACACTTACACACATCTACATACACATAATACACACATCTAAACACAAAGAAACACACCTACACACACATTTGGCATCACCGTTGCAAACACAGTAATAGCAAATCATCATTCCAACATAATAAACTCTATTTCCAAAAAATTGTGGACGTTTTCCTTGATAATCGTTCCTTCTAGAGAGTAATTTAGCAGAGTTTTTCCTTGCCATTGTTGCCCTTGGCTGCTCAACAGGGGTTTTTGGTCTGTTGGTACTGGATTCTGTAAAGTTGCTTTGAGATGATGTGTATTGTAAACAGTGCTATACAAATAAATTTGACTTGACTTGTGTTTGCGCATTTTGCCCAATGAATCAGACCCAAACAATGAATGAATGAGTGATTCTGCAATGCCAGTAGGTGGACTGGCAGCTGTAAATTGCTCACAGGTGTGAGTGATATCAATGGTACGTTTGGTGTCCTTCTTTCTAGGTATTGCCCCATGCACCGTGACCCTGACCATATTACAGTCTAAATAAACGAACGATTGTGTATCCGTGTTCTTTTTTAATTGGCAGGATGTCGTTTCGCCCATAGGTGGCGACCACGTGTCGTGTATCGATCTGAGCGCTCGTGTTCGGTCCACCCACGTGAACAAACGCAATTTGGCGAACAAAACAGCGCAATTAGAGGCCATTTCTGAGATTTTATGACACTCTTCATGATTCCCTGGTGTAAACACACAGATGAGGCTAAATTAAGGCACCTGAGCTTCCTGAACATGCATGAGAACACACACACACACACACACGCGTGTTTGGAATCACCTTGCAAACACAGTACAATCATCATTCTCATATAATTTACTCCATGTCCAAAAAATGTGGACGCCTTTTCGCTTGTCGGACGTTTCATTCCAAACTCACAGCTTAGACACAAAACTCTAAAGTGTTCCTGTGGGAATTTGAGCCCTTTCAAACACAAAAAGCATCACAATGCACTACACAAGATGACATGGTTCGTATTCAGCATTCCATTCATCCCAACGTATTAGTTTTCCACACTGAACCGTGAATATAGAATATTTCGTGCAGTCTATTACGCTAGCCCAGCACCGCTAGGATCTCCGCCTACAAAGACATGATTGGCTCTATATATCTAAATATATATATATAAACATCGATCAGCCATAACATTAAAACCACTTCCTTGTTTCTACACTCACTGTCCATTTTATCAGCAACACTTACCATATAGAAGCACTTTGTAGTTCTACAATTACTGACTGTAGTCCATCTGTTTCTCTGCATGCTTTGTTACCCCCTTTCATGCTGTTCTTCAGTGGTCAGGACCATCACAGGACTACCACAGAGCAGGTATTATTTAGATGGTGGATCATTCTCAGCACTGCAGTGACACTGACAGCACAACACACACTAACACACCACCACCATATCAGTGTCACTGCAGTGCTGAGAATGATCCACCACCTAAATAATACCTGCTCTGTGGTGGTCCTGTGGGGGTCCTTACCATTGAAGAACAGCATGAAAAAGGGCTTAGAAAGCATGCAGAGAAACAGATGGACTACAGTCAGTAATTGTAGAACTACAAAGTGCTTCTATATGGTAAGTGGAGCTGATAAAATGGACAGTGAGTGGAACATCAATAGGCACAAATTCCCACAGACAAACTTCAAAGTCTTCTAAAAAGCCGTCTCTTGTGGGAAGAGCGGCTGTTGTTCTAGCTGAATAGATCAGACAGACATCACTCTGTTTTAATACTGTTTGTTTTTGTAATGGGACGTCCGACAAGCTAATGATCCGGTGTCCAAATTCTTTTGGCCGTATAGAGTATTTTTAGATTCAGAGACAGTGTTCCTGTAGAACCTTTAATGTTACTCAGACTAATAAACATATGCAGCATTTATCAGGCGTTTTTATCCAAAGTGACTTTTATTTCTGATTGAATATCATGCAGAAAACTGATGGTTAAGGGCCTTCTTATGGGCCCAATAGTGGCAACTTAGCAGTAGCAGGAACTGAACTGGCATCCTTCTGATTACCAGATCCAGTAGCCAAACCATTAAACTACCACTACCCTCCTGTAGGGTCACAGAGAAAGAAAGAGAGCGTGAGAGAGAGAGAGAGTGATGGAGGGCAGCGAGCCAGAGACTGTAGTGGGATTGTGGTTTTAGTCGCTTGGGGTCAATTTCGGATTTCGAAGTGTGTGTGTGTGTGTGTGTGAAAAAAAAGTGTGTGTGTGTGAGAGAGAGAGAGAGAGAGAGAGAGAGAGAGAGAGAGAGAGAGAGAGAGAGAGAGAGAGAGAGAGAGAGTGTGAAAGAGAAAAAGAGTGTGTGAGTTTGAGAGAAAGAGATTGTGTGTGTGTGTGAGAGTGCGTCTTTGTAAGAGAGAGAGAAAGTGTGTGTGTGTGTGAGAGAGAGAGAGAGTGTGTGTGTGTGTGTGTGTGAAAGAGAAAAAGAGTGTGTGAGTTTGAGAGAGAGAGATTGTGTGTGTGTGTGAGAGTGCGTCTTTGTAAGAGATTGAGAAAGTGTGTGTGAGAGAGAGTGAAAGTAAGTGTGTGTATGTAAATATTATAATTTTTATTGTTATTATTTTGCACTGTTTTTTATTAATATTTTATTCTATTTTATATTTTTGCACATGTAACTGTTCTGTTTATTTTTGTTCTTTCTTACTTTTATTTTCAATATTTCTCTGTAACTTGCTTTGGCAATGCGAATGTCCTTATTTGTCATGCCAATAAAGCTTCTTTTGAGTTTGAGTTTGAGCAGGTGTGTGTGTGAGTGAGTGAGTGAGTGAGTGAGTGAGTGAGTGAGTGAGTGAGTGAGTGAGTGAGTGAGTGAGTGAGTGAGTGAGTGAGAGAGAGAGAGAGAGAGAGAGAGAGAGAGAGAGAGAGAGAGAGAGAGTGTAAAACTGAATTGAAATTGATTTGAATTGTGTGTGTGTGAGAGAGAGAGAGAAAGCGAGTGTGTGAGTATGATTGTGTGAGTATGATTGAGTGAGTGTGTGTGGTTGTGTGAGTGTGTGAGAAAGAGAGAGACAAAGAAAGTGTGTGTGTGTGTATGACTGTGTGAGTGAGTGTGTGTGTATGATTGTGAGTGTGTGTGTGTGAGTGAGTATGAGCAGGAGTGTGTGTGTGTGAGAGAAAAAGAGTGTGTGTGAGTGTATGAGCAGGAGTGTGTGTGAGAGAAAGTGTGTGTGTGAGAGAGAATAATTGTGTGTGTGTGAGAGAGAGAAAGTAAGTGTGTGTGTGTATGAGCAGGGGTGTGTGTGAGTGTAGAGCTCTTTGAATTGAAATTGAATTGTGTGTGTGAGTGTGTGTGTGTGTGTGAGAGAGAGAAAGAGAGAGTGTGTGTGTGTAGAATTGTGTGAGAGATTGTGTGTGTGAGAGTGTGTGTGTCTGTGTGAGAGAGAAAATGTGTGTGTGTGTGAGAGTGTGTGTGAGTGTGTGTGTTTAATAGAGCTACACGGTCTAACAACGCAGACATTGGCTATCTGTTCATTACCAAGCACACACACACACACACTCACACATTCGCATCCTCTCGCGCCACTCCTCTCTCTCTCTCTCGCCCTCCCCACTCTCTTGCTCCCTCCGGAGAAGCGTCACGTGTGTTTCTCTCTGAATGAGAGCGAAGCGCCGAGCTGCATCTTTCCTACAGACTCTCGGCTCTCTCCACATCCTGCACTCGCACGCATTCGCAGCCTCGCGTACACTCGCTCAGCCAGGCAGGCGTGCAGGCAGGCAGGCAGGGGGGCTAGCTCCGTCCCAGACACGCTGTCTGCCTCTCTCGTCTGGGACAGGAGAGAGAGAGCAAGAGGGAGACGGCTCGGCTTGGCTGCGAACGAGAGCCGCCGTGAGAGAGCATGAGGACGCTTGCACAAGCTTGGGTTTGAACCCAGAAGACATGGACCTCGGAGAGAGAGTGAGGAGGAGGACGAGGAGCTGACAAGAGCACCCGTCTTTATTCTCTCGGATGCTCGGAGCCGTCGCAGAACTCTCTCTCTCACGCTCTCGCGTCCTCTCTCTCGCCAGCGCGCTATCTCTCTGTTCTTTCTCTCTCTCTCTTGGCTCTGAAGATGCTCCGCTAATCCTGATTCGTACATCAGCTCTGTGAATGCTTGGGCGCCAGATGCTGCACAAATCTATATTTATATATGAGATCTATATGATTATAAATCGCGATGAGGATTTATGGCACACTTGCAGGACGGATTTGACCGCACAGGTAGGAATTCCATCGTTTCTTCTGTTTATTTTCTTTCTATTATGATTTTTTCTCAAGTGCATCTTGGCGCTTGTTGCATAATTGATTTGCAGCCGGAGCGGAACGGCGCCGATTCATTACTATGCAAATACGCTAACCGTCACATAACCACCACACATCTCTCCTCGCATTGTCGCTCGCATGCTCGCAATTTCTCTCTCTCGCGCGATAATCGTTCTGGCTTTTTCCGTCCACCGAGGGTCGGATTACGATCCTCGGGTTCCCGTGCGGCGATCGTCCTCATCGGAAACCCCTCTGAGCCGGGGGAGGCTTTGTGTCCGTGCATGCGTCCGTCCCTGCATCCGGTACGCAGGGTGCAGGAATCGGCACGCGTACGAGCATACGAGCGTCCGGGCTGGCCCACGGACGCTCCGGCAGCCATGATAGTTCTGGTTAATTCATAGAAGTGGGTGAGGAAGTAACGGCTGTAATTGGGGACTTGATTGGAGGTGGGAATGGAGGAGAAGGGAGGAGGAGGAGGAGGAGGAGGAGGAGGAGGAGGACGAAGGGGGTTTCAGCTCGGGGTGACGGCAGAATCGGAAATGAGCGAGGAGTCGTAATTGTGGTAGTAGGTGGGTGGGGCTGCTTTCGTTCTCCTCGTTCTCGGTCTGGATCGATGGAGTCGAGCGGCTTTAAAACGCGTCCACGTACATTTTGGAGCGACCGCAGGAACGCAGAGGATCCAGGCCACCCCCGCTGGAGCCCCCTGCTTGATCTGAGTCTTCCTTTACAAATACGTTATGTGGGCTAAAGTATTGGGACGCCTTATGAGCTCCATACCTTATTACAATCCTCTCCACTGAGGCAGCTGATCAGGTAGACAGTAGGCAGCAAGGCAGCTCGCTAGGTTTTCGGACAGACCCGATATAATCTGGGGTCAGAGCGCAGGGTCGGACATCATATGGCGCCCCTAGAGCCGACAGTGTTAAGATCTTTGCTGAAGGGCTAAATTGCAGAGCCGGGACTCGAACCCACAACCTTCCAGTCAGTAACCCACAGCTCTACACACAGTATAAATTGCACGAGTGCCTGAACCTGAAGGAAAAATGACTGAACACAATGCAAGCGATTGAGGGTTAAGGGTCATGCTCAGGAGTCCAACAGTGGCGGCTTGGCAGTACGGTACGGGGGATTGAACTGGCAACCTTGTGATCACTAGTCCAGTGGTTATGGCTGCCATTGGACATGATGTAACTACTCCAAAAGTATTCGGACGCCTGACCACGAGCTTAAATCAAGCCCCCTGCTCCTGCTTGATCTGAGTCTTCCTTTGTAGCGAACTCTCGCTTACAGATACGTTATGTGGACGAAAGTATTGGGACGGCCCTTCTTATTATATAAAGCCATGACCTCAGCCCTATTAATAATCTGATTATGAGCTCCATGTTTTATTAGAATCCTCTCTATGAGGCAGCTGATCAGGTAGGCAGCAGGCAGCAAGGCAGCTCACTAGGTTTTCGGACAGACCCGATATAATTAACATCTACACAAGCTGGGGTCAGAGCGCACGGTCAGGCATCATATGGCGCCCCTAGAGCCGAGAGTGTTAAGATCTTTGCTGAAGGGCTAAATTGCAGAGCCGGGACTCGAACCCACAACCTTCCAGTCAGTAACCCACAGCTCTACCCACAAAGGAAAGCGAGCGTCCCAGTATAAATTGCAAGCGATTGAGAGTTCAGGGTCGTGCTCAGGAGTCCAACAGTGGTGGGTTGGCAGTTGGGGGAATTGAACTGGCAACCTTGTGATCACTGGTCCAGTGGCTACGGCTGCCCTCGGACGTGATGTAACTCAGCTAATTCTAGCATTCACAGATACACTATGTGTGTGTTCGAAAACCTAGGGAGCTGCCTTGCTGTCTTACTGCCTACATAAGCAGCTGCCTCAGTAGAGAGGATTCTAATAAGTCAGTGACTTACTGTATAAGGCAGGTTATTCGAACGCACTACTTAGACAGCGATTCCAACTGATTTCGCGTTTAGCATTTAGCATCTTGCCATTAAAACCAATGGATTGAGGTAGCACAGCACGCTAACATGTCAATATAACATCTTCCTTCATGTACCGATAACGGTTACATTTCCTGACAAGCCCGAACTTGCAAATAAAAACACTCGGTACAAGTTTATACAAGTTAAAAATCAGTAATATTTTATTTACGTTTGAAAATAACTCCATTCATTTGTCCATACCGTCAGCCATGTTTCATTTTCTGTGAGAGAAGAGCACCCGACCCGCAATGAATTCTGGGATTGCCTTGATCACTAAGGCAGCGTCGGATGCACACTCGTTCTTGAGTCAAAATAACATTGAAATATGAAGATGCCTCAGTAGTGAGGGTATTAAGGCATCTAGGATTTGGAACAGCCTCCTTCTCGGGAGCGCAGCACAGGATGACGTCAAATGCTGCCTATGTAGAGAGAGCACTAGCTTTTCGAACACACCCCATGTGTCCAAAAGTATTCGGACGCTTGACCACGAGCTTAAATCAAGCCCCCTGCTCCTGCTTGATTTGAGTCTTCCTTTGTAATGAACTCTCGCTTACAGATACGCTATATGGGTGAAAGTATTGGGACGGCTCTTCTTATCATATAAAGCCATGACCTCAGCCCTGCTGACCAGCTCTGGAATGAACTGGAACATCAAATCAGCTCTTTTCACTGAATGGGCACAAATTCCCACACATAGATATACAGTACTTCAGGATCACATAGACGTGACTCTATTCAAGCTTGTGGTCAGGCGTCCGAATACATTTGGACACATAGTCTATCTGTGAATACTGGAATTAGCGTTACATCACATCCAAGGGCAGCCGTAGCCACTGGACTAGTGATCACAAGGTTGCCAGTTCAGTCCCCTCCTACTGCCAAGCCGCCACTGTTGGACTCCTGAGCATGACCCTTAACTCTCAATCTCTTGCATTGTGTTCAGTCATTTTTCCTTCAGGTCCAGACACTCGTGCAATTTATACTGGGACGCTCGCTTTCCTCAGTGGGTAGAGCTGTAGTTCACTGACTGGAAGGTTGTGGGTTCGAATCCCGGCTCTTCAGCAAAGACCTTAACACTCTCGGCTCTAGGGGCGCCATATGATGTCTGACCCTGCGCTCTGACCCCAGCTTGTGTAGATGTTAATATATCGGGTCTGTCCGAAAACCTAGTGACCCGCCCTGCTCCCTAATACCCACCTGATCAGCTGCCTCAGTAAAGAGGGTTCTAATAAGACATGGAGCTCATAAGGCAGATTATCTAGTAGGGCTGAGGTCATGGCTTTATATGATAAGAAGGCCGTCCCAATACTTTCGCCCATATAACGTATCTATAAGCGAGAGTTCATTACAAAGGAAGACTCAGATCAAGCAGGAGCAGGGGGCTTGATTTAAGCTTGTGGTCAGACGTCCGAATACTTTTGGACACATAGTGTATTTGTGAATTCTGGAATTAGCTAAGTTACATCACATCCAAGGGCAGCCGTAGCCACTGGACCAGTGATCACAAGGTTGCCAGTTCAATCCCCCCTTCTGCCAAGCCGCCACTGTTGGATTCCTGAGCACGACCCTCAACTCTCAATCGCTTGCATAGTGTTTAGTCATTTTTCCTTCAGGTTCAGGCGTCGGACGCTCCCTCGTTATTCAGTCAGATCATCACTCAGAATTAAGGCGCCTCAGTAGGAGCATTTTAAGGAATCTAAGAATTTAGACACGCCCTCTTCTCGGGAGTGTATGATGACGTAAAATGTGCCTATTCAGAGAGAGAGCTAGGTTTTCAGTCAGATACTATGTATATACGACAAAATAAAGCTCCATCTGCCCTAGAATTAGTGATGAACAGGAGTCATAACTGTGCCAGTGGGTGGGACGATCTCGTCTGATTTATTTCCTTCCCTTTAAACCAGTTGTAAAAACCTATAAAACCTCCACACATACCTTCAGAATCTTAGAACGAAGCGAAAGGAATTGTGGTCACAACAATGCAGCCAGTTAAAAACCCGACAGTTAGTAAGTAGCCTGGAGCCACAAGAGATATAAACATTTACAACATTTTGTCCAAATGTTGGCCGGTCGGGCGCCTGTACAGACGATGATCGTCTCGTCCAAAGGTGGGAGTCCCGGAGTGGATTCCTCATAGCTGCTGCAGTTACGACCTCTGCTGGCTGATCGATGGCGCTGCACAGAGACGGGGGATAATGGGGATCAGTGCGTGACTTTCCGTGCACGATACGGATCTTTATATGAACTCGTCTCAAACTGGAGGAAATTTCATTAAAAATATTCGGGTCATTCATACAATTCGGTGCCTTTTGTGTCCCCAATACTGATCATTGTATTTATTAAGTACATTTTAAACAATACAATTTCTAAACATCTTACTGAAATAATGAACACTTTCAAATACCCCCCCCCCCCAAAAAAAAAAAATACTGTATATATACTGTTTTTATCTCTTAGATAGCAGAGGTTTTCCCATGTCCCCAGTGCTGTACATTCTGATTTAGTGATGGATATATTAGATTTAATCATGAAAATATCTCAGTCTTTCAATACTGTTTAAAAGCTTTGCTTAAGTCCCTCTAAACCTTGGATTTGTTTTCTTTATGAGTTTGATTTTATTGCTGATTATAAGGGTTCTTTACACGTCACATGATCTTTTTGGAGGGAAAACAACTGTGGAAGATGAGTGGCTTATTAAACTCCTCATTTTAATGTTGTGTTTTACACATTTTATCCTAAAAGTCTTATACGGTCAACCGTAACATGTCCACCCTGTTATGGGATGTATGAGAAAAAGCTAAACGATTTGATCATTTTTAAAATAATCACACTAAAAAGCAAAGAATTCTTTGTCTGAATTCACTTTTATGCTAGCATGGTTTTGCTCACTCGCTAGCTAATGGCTAATTTTATGTCAGAATGTCCACCCTGTTATCGTCCACCCTTACGTAACTGGGTGGACGTCACAGTGTATATGAGGTGCATGTGTAATTTAGCTTGACCAATATTAGTTTGGAAAATTATAACATGTCCTTTTCATAATAAAACATGAAAAACTAATTAAAACAAAGTGTTTCATTTTCAAAAAGTTTTAAGGTCCAATCCCAGGTTTGACCCATTCACGTCTCAGTATTTAGCCTGAACTTGGCAGGCAGGATGGCATCTCTGAGACGGGCTTCAGTTTGGTGCACTATTTACATTTTCGACATTTAGGAGACACTTTTTATCCAAAGCGACTTACAGTACTGTGACAGTATATTGTCTAAGCAATTGAGGGTTAAGGGCCTAGCAGTAGAAACCTGGCAGTGGTGGGGTTTGAACCAGCGACCTTTCGATTACTAGTCCAGTCTTGGTGGTTTAGTCTTTCCTCCCGAGCCAGGTGCCAGCAGCAGAGCTTTGTAGAAGCAACCAGGTGGAGACCAAGCAGTGGAGGCTTGCCACAGCCTTCCATGTAGTCATGTCTGGGATGGAAAGGGGGTCTGGCCTGATTTACAGCAACCCTGACCAGGATAAAGTCAGTCAATACTGTCAATCCAGCCCAAAAAGAAGATTGAGAAGAGGGAAAGGATCCTCACCAACCGACTCACCCTCATATATTTGGCTACTATATTGCCAAAAGTATTCGCTCGTCTGCCTTCACACACATATGAACTTGAGTGACTCCCATTCTTAATCCACAGGGTTTAATATGATGTCGCCACCCTTCACAGCTATAACAGCTTCAATTCTTCTGGGAAGGCTTTCCACAAGGTTTAGGAGTGTGTTTATGGGAATTTTTGACCATTCTTCCAGAAGCACATTTGTGAGGTCAGACACTGATGTTGGACGAGAAGGCCTGGCTCACAGTCTCCGCTCTAATTCATCCCAAAGGTGTTCTATCAGGTTGAGGTCAGGACTCTGTGCAGGCCAGTCAAGTTCTTCCACACCAAACTCGTTCTTCCACGTCTTTATGGAGCTTGTGCTTTGTGCACTGGTGCGCAGTCATTTTGAAACAAGAAGGGGCCATCCCCAAACTGTTCCCACAAAGTTGGGAGCATGAAATTGTCCAGAATCTCTTGGTATGCTGAAGCATTAAGAGTTCCTTTCACTGGAACTAAGGGGCCGAGCCCAACTCCTGAAAAACACCCCCACACCATAATCCCCCCTCCACCACACTTTACACTCGGCACAATACAGTCAGACAGGTACCGTTCTCCTGGCAACCGCCAAACCCAGACTCGTCCATCGGATCACCAGATGGAGAAGCGTGATTCATCACTCCAGAGTACAGGTCCTCACTGCTCTAGAGTCCAGTGGCGGCATGCTTTACACCACTGCATCCGACGCTTTGCATTGTGCTCGGTGATGTAAGGCTTGGATGCAGCTGCTCGGCCATGGAAACCCGTTCCATGAAGCTCTACACACTGTTCCTGAGCTCATCTGAAGCCACATGAAGTTTGGAGGTCTGTAGTGATCGACTCTGCAGAAAGTTGGTGACCTCTGCGCACTATGTTCCTCAGCATCCGCTGACCCGCTCTGTCATTTTATATGGTAACACTTGGTGGCCGAGTTGCTGTCGTTCCCAATCGCTTCCACTTTGTTATAACAGCACTGACAGTCGACTGTGGAATATTTAGTAGTGAGGAAATTTCACGACTGGACTTGTTGCACAGGTGGCATCACGGTACCACGCTGGAATTCACTGAGCTACTGAGAGCGACCCGTTCTTTCACTAATGTGTGTAGAAGCAGTTTGCATGCCGAGGTGCTCGGTTTTATACACCTGTGGCCGTAGAAGTGATTAGAACACCTGAATTCAATGATTTGGATGGGTGAGTGAATACTTTTGGCAATATAGTGTATATACTGTATAAACACTAGTGAGAGCACAATGTGACTATAATAGATATAAAGCTTTTAAATCTCTGAATTCTGAAGCGCTCTGAAGCTATTCCCGTTATTGTTCATGATTTGAAGGTTGGGACCCGTGTACTCTCTATGCAATGATATTTCTTGACGTCTTTCCGCCTCGAGGTCTGAACATTTCACTCAGGAAGAGAAGGAGAGCGCGAGAGAGTGCGAGAGCTGGTCAGACCGGGAGAGAAAGCGTCTAATTCGAGTGAGCTTGGCTTTTTTCAGGAGTGCTGCACAGCGGTCAAACACAATAAATCACCACGTCTAGACCAAAGGACCCAGAGACGATAAAGTAAACAAACGAATTAATTAGGACAGCCTTAAATTCAGCGTTATTTAAACACCGCTCGGCTGAGCTAGACGTTTGGATGCGTCTGTGTACACTGTACGGACAAAAGTATTGGGACGCCCCTTCTAATTCATGTGTTTCAGCCACAGTGATTGCTAACAGATGGAATAGATTAATGATATAAGGGAAATGCTTCCAACTTTGAAGCAACAGTTTTGGGATTTAAAGAAACTCCAGTGACCTGGAACACCAATACAAAACAGATTTGTTGACTGAATGGGCACAAATTCCCATACACAGACATATCTCAGGGTCTTGTAGGAAGCCTTCTCAGAAGAGCGGCTGTTGTTCCAGCTGGATATTTTAATACCAATATCCAACAAGCTCATGATCAGGTGTCCGAATACTTTTGCCATCATTTTACATTCCCACATACACTGATCAGCCATAACATTAAAACCACCTCCTTGTTTTTACACTCACTGTCCATTTTATCAGCTCCACTTACCATATAGAAGCACTTTGTAGTTCTACAATTACTGACTGTAGTCCATCTGTTTCTCTGCATGCTTTGTTAGCTCCCTTTCACCCTGTTCTTTAATGGTCAGGACCCCCACAGGACCCCCACAGAGCAGGTATTATTTAGATGGTGGATCATTCTCAGCACTGCAGTGACACTGACATGGTGGTGGTGTGTTAGTGTGTGTTGTGCTGGTATGAGTGGATCAGACACAGCAGCGCTGCTGGAGTTTTTAAACACCTCACTGTCACTGCTGGACTGAGAATAGTCCACCAACCAAAAATATATCCAGCCAACAGCGCCCCATGGGCAGCTTCCTGTGACCACTGATGAAGGTCTAGAAGATGACCGACTCAGACAGCAGCAATAGATGAGCGATCGTCTCTGACTTTACATCTACAAGGTGGACCAACTAGGTAGGAGTGTCTAATAGAGTGGACAGTGAGTGCACACGGTATTTAAAAACTCCAGCAGCGCTGCTGTGTCTGATCCACATGAGCATGAAAGGGGGTTAACAGTATGCAGAGAAACAGATGGACTACAGTCAGTAATTGTAGAACTACAAAGTGCTTCTATATGGTAAGTGGAGCTGATAAAATGGACAGTGAGTGTAGAAACAAGAAGGTGGTTTTAATGTTATGGCTGATCGGTGTATTGGGACTTTCTGAAAACCTTGTGATCTCTTTACTCAGACACATTTTACATCATCCTATGTGCACTCCCGAGAAGAGGGCATGTCTAAATTCTTAGATCTTTTAAAAATGCTCCTACTGAGACGCCTTAATTCAGAGTGATGATCTGACTAAATAACGAGGGAGCGTCCGACGCCTCCTCAGCGCTGAGGGCAATCCCAGCATTCAGTGCGGCACGACTTTTCTCACGTTGATCTCGTTGATTTTTTATGTGTATAAAGGTGCACAAGTGTCGTTTATTTGTAATTTCGGGCGTCAGGGACAGTTTAAGATCTCTGTCTAAGTAGAGTGTCTAAATAATCTGATTATGAGCTCCATGTGTTATTAGAATCCTCTCTACTGAGGCAGCTGATCAGGTAGGCAGTAAGCAGAATTAAAATTAAACAATGTTTGTTTAAGTAATACCGACTGACCTGAGGTACCATTTGTTTTCTTCCTCTTTACAGATAAACAAGAGCATCTGTGAAGAAAACAGCTGAAACTTCCCTTACGAAGGATGTACAACGTTTTTGACACGGCACAACAGCTTCTCTAGATATTTTTATCTTACTTCCCTCAGGGTTGATTTGGGAAAACTCAGAATTCTTTTTGACATGTTTGTTCTTGACCACTGCTGGATTTAAAACTCGCCTCGCCTCGCTTCGTCTCGGTAGGACGTCGCCCTCCATGGTTTCTGCCCATCTAAAGAAGCTACCGTCTTACATTTTTAAGATTTGCAAAGGAATGTTTACAAAGAAACTGGCAACTACCACAAAGAAGAAAGAGAGTAGCGAAAACTCAAAGGGACCCAAAACGTCCCCCGAACTGCACCCTCGGAATCAGACCTTCTCCATCGCGTTAAAAAGCACAGTCAAGAAGATCTCTAAATGCTCGTCGGCGCGCGATCTGTCTCTTGAGGAAGACGACGGCAGGAAGGACTGCTCTTCCCTTTCGCCGACCTTCAGTTACCGTGTAGCGATCGCTAATGGACTCCCAAAGAGCGCTATCCTCCTGAACAATAATGAATTTCATGAAGTACTGTCCATCAATAGCAGCTATTCTGACTCTCTAAACGAGGCCAAACTTGTCCATAGATTTTATGAACATAAGGCGTACACGATGCCCGTGAGAAGGAACAGGAAGAGCATGATCAGCCTGGCGCCGTCCGACGGCAGCTCGGAGGGTGAGCGCGGCGAGCGCAGCAGTCTCCAAGCGCTCCGCCTGGGCGCTCTAAAGAAGCTTCGGAAATGGAAAAAGAGCCAAGAATGCGTCTCCTCTGACTCCTCCGAGGCCAGCAACTGGAGGAAGACGCTCGGCATCCGGAGCAAGTCTCTGGATCGGACCGGGAGGCAGCAGAAAGCCACAACGCTGGAACCGGGATCCAGCTCCACGGGCTGCATCAGCCAGACTCAGGACGTGATGGAGATGATCTTTAAAGAGCTTCAGGGAATCAGCCAGATCGAGACGGAGCTCTCTGAGCTGAGAGGCCACGTGAACGCCCTGAAGAGCTCCATCGACGAGATCTCCAGCAGCGTGGAGGTGGTGCAGAGTGAAATCGAGCAGCTCCGCTCGGGGTTCGTCCAGTCCAGGAGAGAAACCCGGGACATCCACGACTACATCCGACAGCTGAGTCAACAGACCAATAAAGCTACCCTGAGATTCCTAAACGTGCCTGAGGAGAAGTTTGAAAGAACCGATGAACTCATTTATCAGATTTTAAAAGAAAAAATGGGTTTCGTTGAAGCACACAAAACATTCAAAATCGAACTCGCCCATCGGTTGGGGCAACAAAGGGAATGTTCGAATGCCAAACCTCGTCCCATCATAGTTATTTTTTCCAATCCGCAAGACAGGGATTTAGTTTTGAAAAAGTGTTATAAGCTCAAAGGGACGGGGATATCGATCTCAACGGACAGTCTTGCACACGAGTCAAAGGAGAGGAAGGATCGAGCCATGAGTTCCTCTCAGACGTACGAAAGCATGGACATTAAAGTGACGGTCAAGGACAAGGCCGAAAGCGACGACTGGGACTCGATGGACAGTGATAAGGAGCTGGACGAATTAAGTAAAAACAAATATGCAATCGTTTCCAAACCACATCAAAAAACTAAGACGGATAAAAAAAAGGCACACAACCATAGGCGGTCCACGGAAGACGCCGCGTACTCCGTGCATTATGCAGACGACGCCGCCTACGAAGACAAGCAAAACAAGTCCTACTACTCCGACATGACTCCTGGCTGGCTCTCCCAGAGCGACTACTCCACCCCTAAGCTCAGTCGCTCGGAATCGGACTGCTCCAAACTGTGCCAGTCTTACTCTGAGGACTTCTCTGAGAGCCAGTACTTTAGCAGGGTCAACGGATGCTCCATGCTGTCGTCCTCCGATCAGGAGCTCTGGCAGCGCAAGCAGGAGGACATGGCTTCTTCTTGGTATGCTAGCCCACCCAGCCAAACCCTCAGTCAGGAAACCCAACCCTACGTAGAGCACAATGAAGTCGAGACCACAGAGACTATCGACAGCGGTGTGAGCAACGGTCTCGTTTGTATATCGGGAGACAGGAGTCACTACAGTGGCTCTCAGCTCTCTTTGCAAGGTGACCTCTCTCCTTGGAAGGATTGGCACCACCTCGAACAAGGTGCTGACTCTGGTCTGGATGCGTCAACTGAACATAACATAGTCTCTGAAATCAGTAGCCCGTTTGACCCCGCTGCTAACCCTGGTTTCCCCGAGAAGATAACAAAATGCCTTGAGGTGGACTTGCAGTTTGAAGGCGAGACCTTTTTTGACAGCACTCCTGAGACAACCCAGGAAGTAGATATAGAGCCTGAAGCTGAGCCAGAACCCGAGCCAGAACCCGAACCAGAACCCGAGATAGAAGCTGTAATAGAACCGATGCAAGTTCCAGCTCCTGCGCCGGAACCCAAACCAGAAAAGAAGCCCAAGTCGCCGAAGTCAAAGTCCAAACCTCGGGCCAAACCTGAGTCGGCCCCTCAGACTCTCCAGCGGCAGGACGTGAAGGGGAATCAACTGCAGCAAAACCAGAAGTCTTCCAGTATGTACCGAAGCCAGAGTGAGATCAGGATTGAAAAGACCGAAGAGGTTCCTAAATCCTGGAGTAGCAGGCTGAGTATAGACTTGACTGAGAAGACCTTCAGTTTTGGTGGCTTTGGTTCGACCTTACAGAGGGCCAAATCTGCCCTGGAAGTCGTCTGGAATAAGGGGTCACAGAGTAACAGTGCCCCTGCCGAGGAGCCCAGTAGCATCCCTTTCATCGGTCGGTTCAGGACCATGTCGCAATCGACAGCCAACGATTCCAGCACCACTATCGACTCTGACGTCTACAACGAACCCTTCTACTACAAAGCCGATGAGGACGAACATTCCGCAGAGCAACCTGTGGACAACGAGACGCATTACGTTGAAGTGATGGAGCAGGTGCTGGCTAACCTCGAGAACAGAACGAACGCCAACGAGGTGGAGGAAGTGTTCCAAGAGGAAGAGTACCAAGAAGACGTCTCACAAGAGGATGACATCTCGCACGAAGGAAACCCGGTACTGGAATATGACTGCAGCCTTGACGAGCAGTACGATGAGGAATACAACGAAGACTACGGCATCAACCAGACCACTGAGGACAAAGACGAATACGAGGCTTTGGTGGAGTACATAGAAGTTACCGAGGAGGAGGCGTTGGATGAGGCTGAAGAGCAGGAAGATGAAGAAGCACAAATTGAAGCAGAGGTTCAAGAGGTTCCACAGGAACAGACTGAAGACGAGGTCAAGGTATCTCTGGAAGACGAGAACAAAAACGTCACCGCAGCGCCCGTCGCAGTGGAGGAACCGGCGCCAAAGAAGAGGATGCGGCCGACCTTCAAGGAAGCAGCGTTGAGGGCCTACAGGAAGCAGATGTCCGAGTTGGAACAGCAAATTCTGGCTGGAGGTACGAACTTGCTAGTTTTACCTTTAAAGTTAAAAGTGATGTTTGTGCAGAAGGATGTGATTAGTGATCATCTTTTGGGGATGTACTTATGGTGACATGCTGCCTGATCTGGACTACTCTACATCCTTTCATTGGTCTGATTTAGCTTGGTGATCATCTGTCATTGATACACTATATGGACAAAAGTATTGGGACACCACTTCTAATTTTGGAAGATTCACGTGTTTCAGCCAAAAGTTGCTAACAGGTATAATAAATCAGTTATATAAATATAAAGAGAACTGTTTTGAAATGGGACGTCCAATAAGCTCAAACTCAGGTGTCCAAATACTTTTGGCCATGTAGCGTGCCTTGTATGTGGTGTCATTTCCTAGCCCCTCGTTCTGAGAGACCTATAGCTCTATAGGTTTATAGTTTGGTTTCAGGAGTCTGTTCCAAGATTTTTTAATTGCTTTATCTTGCTTTAGCCAGCAGGTATAATGAGGCATCATTAACAGAGTCCAGGGATTTTTGCTAACAAATAAGTAAAACTGTGCCGTATTCAGTGGTGGCTCGGTGGACGGTGGTAGCCCTAAACTAAATCTATAAACATGAGTAGATCTACAGACATTAAAACTGGACCTATAAACATGAAAATAACTAGATCTACAGACATGTAATGACTAGATCTACAGACATGAAATGACTAGATCTACAGACATGAAATTACTAAATCAGACATGAAAATGAATAGATCTACAGACATGAAAAAAATAAATCTACAGACATGAAAACAACTAGACCTACAGACATGAAATGACTAGATCTACAGACATAAAAATGACTAGATCTACAGACATGTAATGACTAGATCTACAGACATGAAATTACTAAATCGGACATGAAAATGAGTAGATCTACAGACATGAAAACGACTAGATATACAGACATGAAACAAATTGATCTACAGACATGAAAACAACTAGACCTACAGACATGAAATGACTAGACCTACAGACATGAAATGACTAGACCTACAGACATAAAAACGACTAGATCTACAGACATGAAACAAATAGATCTACAGACATAAAAACGACTAGATCTACAGACATAAAAACGACTAGAACTACAGACATGAAATGACTAGATCTACAGACATGAAAATGAGTAGATCTACAGACATGAAAACTAGTAGCTCTACAGAGATAAAAATGACTAGATCTACAGACATGAAACAAGTAGATCTACTGACAAAAACGACTAGATCTACAGACATAAAAACGACTTTGATCTACAGACATAAAAACGACTAGAACTACAGACATGAAATGACTAGATCTACAGACATGAAAATGAGTAGATCTACAGACATGAAAACTAGTAGCTCTACAGAGATAAAAATGACTAGATCTACTGACATGAAACAAGTAGATCTACTGACATGAAACAAGTAGATCAGACATAAAAATGACTTTCTTATTAAAGATAAATAAATTACATTTATTACATTTATAACATTTAAGTAAGTAGGGTTTAGGGCCTTGCTTAAGGGCCTGAACCATCAACCTTCTGATCACTAGTCCAGCACCTTAAGCACTGGGCTGCTGCAGCCCTTGTTAAATCTGTATGTTTTTAGGTTGGCTAATTAAATGAAAGACACTAGCAGCGTTGCACTTTACAGCTTTAGCATTGTTAGCTCTCTCCTGTGTGAAGGTGCATAAAGTTCTTTTAATGTGGCCGTTTGATCACCTGCTCTAAAAGAAGCTCTCGCCTTAAACCCAGTGATAACGGATCGATGGAGGATGCAGGTTAATAAAACGGGTCACATGGTACGGGTGAAGGACGCTCAAAATCCGATACGAACGTCGGCAGAAAACGTGGATCACGTGATTCTTTATTTCATAACATCACATCTCTACTGTAGTTTGTACTTGTAGCGGTGCAGTTAAATACTAAAGCGCTGTGGTGAATGATGGCAGGAGCTTCATCTCAGTGCAGCAGGTATCGTTATACCAACAGTATCAATAATCACAACAATACAAACAGAGAGAACTAGAACATCAAGAACATGAATCACAATAATACAATATAATAAATAATTATAAATAAGTTCTACAATTACTAACTGTAGTCCATCTGTTTCTCTACATGCTTTGTTAGCCCCCTTTCATGCTGTTCCTCAATGGTCAGGACCCCCACAGGACCACCACAGAGCAGGTATTATTTAGGTGGTGGATGATTCTCAGCACTGCAGTGACACTGACATGGTGGTGGTGTGTTAGTGTGTTTTGTGCTGGTATGAGTGGATCAGACACAGCAGTGCTGCTGGAGTTTTTAAACACCTCACTGTCACTGCTGGACTGAGAATAGTCCACCAACCAAAAATATATCCAGCCAACAGCGCCCCGTGGGCAGTGTCCTGTGACCACTGATGAAGGTCTAGAAGATGACCGACTCAGACAGCAGCAATAGATGAGCGATCGTCTCTGACTTGACATCTACAAGGTGGACCAACTAGGTAGGAGTGTCTAATAGAGTGGACAGTGAGTGGACACGGTATTTAAAAACTCCAGCAGCGCTGCTGTGTCTGATCCACTCATACCAGCACAACACACACTAACACACCACCACCATGTCAGTGTCACTGCAGTGCTGAGAATCATCCACCACCTAAATAATACCTGCTCTGTGGTGGTCCCGTGGGGGCCCTGACCATTGAAGAACAGCATGAAAGGGGGCTAACAAAGCATGTAGAGAAACAGATGGACTACAGTCAGTAATTGTAGAGCTACAAAGTGCTTCTATATGGTAAGTGGAGCTGATAAAATGGACAGTGAGTGTAGAAACAAGGAGGTGGTTTTAATGTTATGGCTGATCAGTGTAAATTACCTGAGTAAAATCTAATTTGTAAGTGAGGCGGCACGGTGGCTCGGTGGGTAGCACTATCACCTCACAACAAAAAGGTCCTGGGTTCTATCCCCAAGCAGGGCGGTCCGGGTCCTTTATGTGAGTTTGCATGTTCTCCCCGTGTCTGTGTGGGTTTCCTCCGGGAGCTCCAGTTTCCTCCCACAGCCCAAAAACATGCAGTCAGGTTAATTGGAGACACTGAATTGCCCTATAGGTGAATGTGTGTGTGTGTGTGTGTGTGTGTGTGTGTGTGTCTGCCCTGTGATGGACTGGCGCCATTTGGTGTTATTGTGTGCCTTGCACCCATTGAAAGGCTGGGATAGGCTCCAGCACCCCCCCCCCCCCCCACCCCGATTGAACTTTGACCCAGTTTGCTGTTCCCTGACCTTTTCAAAGCTCCTCCAATGAGACGAACTGTTTGATACGAGGTGGTAAAAGCGACTCAGGCCGCACGAACCAAGAAGTTTAGAGCGTTATGGCGAGTTAATACCCAACGTAAGTGCTGCTCTGCGGCTTTCATTCATCCACAGACAGTCGGATTCTAACCTGAAGGCTGTGTATCGACAGAGCGCGCGAGACGAGAAGTTAGCAGATACGCCTCGGCTGAGAGAGAGCGGAAAAGCGCTTGACAGGCGTGTGAGTTTATTACAGTAAACGAAGAGCCGGGGGAATCACCGAGCTGCAGTACTCACTCTGTAATCCTGCAGCTCCTGACCTACATGTGAGAGGAACAGTTTAGAATGCACGGCCCAACCCGTTACTTCAAACCTCGCGCGATACGGGCCTGGTTTACTGATATACGTCCTCGTACGCACCCGTTTCAGCTCGTTAGAGACGCAGTGATTAGCGGGTGAGTTACGAGGGCGATCAGAGCGCTCGGGTTTCGAGTTAGCTTCGTTATAATCAAACATGATCAGATTAACCTAATCGGGTTTGTCGTTTTGGAGGAGCTGGTTTTCACACCACTGGCTGAATGATGATTGAAAGGGCGCCGAACAGAGTAATGAAATGTTCATTATACAAACACCATACGGACAAAAGTATTGGGACGCCCCTTTGAATGAATAAATGTATGTGTTTTCAGTATGACTGTGCTCCTTGGTTTAAAGAAACTCCAGTGTCCTGCACAGAGCCCTGACCTCATCCCCACTAAACAGCTCTGGGATGAACCAGAACATCAACTGAGGCTAATTAGGCACAAATTCCCACAGACATACTTTAAAGTCTTGTGAGAAGCCTTTTCAGAAGAGTGGCTGTTGGTCCAGCTGAAAAGATCACATAAAGGTCACTCTATTTTTTGCAATGGGATGTCCAGGTCATGGCTAGGTGTCCAAAATTATTTGGCTCTTTATAGTCAAAAGTATGTGGACACCTGATCATGAGCTCTCACCATGGCATACATGGTAAATAGCAATTAGAAGCTTTCTGGTTGTTGGTTGCTGGTTCAAGCCCCACCATTGCCCGGGAACTATAATAGCTTAATGGGTAGAGCTTTGGGCTATCAGTTGTGGGTTTAAATCCCAACTCTGCCATGCAGCCAGCCCTTAACTCTCTCAGTAAGGGTACTGAGCTGGGCACTGATATGGTCTTGGCGACCCCTTTGCAGCTATAACAGACTCCAACCGTGTCTCTAAGCCCTTCTGATAATTCATTTGACAGCATTTGACAGGCCAGGCACTGACAATATATTAAAAGTCCTGGCTTGCAGGTGACATTTTTAGACGACACTTTGTTAATGGGCTACAGTAATGCTGGAGAAGACCAGATAATGGGTGGATTATTATCATCTTGTCATGGTCCCAAACAGTCTACAAAATCCAGGAGCTGTAGGGCCAATGAAAACTAACGCACCGCTTCTGATTCCAGGGCTATTTAAGGAAAGCCTGGAAATCAGTGTGTTGCTGAGCCATTAGAATTAAGCCAGAAAATGTAGACTACCAGTGTGTGTGTGTTTTTTATTTATTTATTTATTTATAGAGATTTCTCCATTCAGTCGTTCCAGGCTTAAAAAATCATCAGTGTGTCCGAACACTTTCAGCAGCCGTTTCATTTGAAGCTCAATCTAGAGAATTGATTTATTGCCCCGATTATTCCCGTTTTTTTTTTGTTAAGCAGGTTTAAGAGGAAAAGAAAGAAGGAACGAAGAAAGAAAGAAAGAAAGAAAGAAAGAAAGAGAGAAACGACACAGACAGAGAGAAACGACACAGACAGAAAGACAGAAAGAAAGATATGATGTCCAACATTTACATTACTGAGAGGATTAAGACCTGGCTGCGTGGCAGAGTTGGGATTTGAACCCACAACCTTCCAACCTATAGCCCAAATCTCCACCCACTAGGCTATCAACAACTAACAAGCTTTAAATTACTAGTAACCAGTTATGCCACAGTGAGAGTTCATGATAGAAGTACAGAAACTATGACAGTGACTCAGCGTGTTGGTGGATTGAGTAGCTTGTGTGGGTTAATCTGATGGTCGCGGTTCCACTTAGCGCACTCTCTCTCTCTCTCTCTCTTTAGCTTTAGTGTGTTTCTTTCTCTTTCTTGGGGTGAATTCTTTGACTCCCTCGCACTTTGACTCATAGTCCACGCTCTTAGCTTTTAGCTTGTCGGGCAGCCAGACAACACAGTATTAAAATGTAGGCGATGGTATGGATGCTATACGTTCACTTCTGTGTGTGTTTCTGATTCTGTTCTGGGTTCTAAATTCAGATCTCTGGTGGGACGCGTCTTTACATCCTCACCAACCCTCTAATAATCTGTTGGCACATTCGGAGCGGTGTCTGCAGTATATTGTGGATCTACAGCCCGGATAAGGCTCTGCTGGGCACAGTGGGCACTCCTGTGACAGGCTGCTTCACCATGCCAGCACACCGCTGGCATCTTAGTGTCTTTGTTTCCTCATTCTGCATTAGTTGTCTGTTAATTATTTTAACGAGCCCCGATGACTCGTCTGATGCCAGGAGGGGCGCAGAATGAGTTCTAACAAGATTAATGCGGATCTCTAAAGTTTATGGAGCTCTGATGTTTCCTCTGGCACGAGCAAACTCACAACGACTCGGGCAAAAGAACGACTGTCAGTTCACATCAGTGTGTTCGACAGGAAAAGGAAAGAAAAAGGACAAAGGGAAAAGGGAAAGGACAAAGACAAGGGGAAAGGAAAGGACAAGGGGAAAGGAAATGAAAAGAAAAAATGGGAAAGGAAATGAATAAGGAAAAAGGGAAAGGACAAGGGGAAAGAAAAAAGACAAAGGGAGGGGAAGGAAATAGGAGAAGAAAAAGCGAAAAAAGGGAAAGAACAATGGGAAAGGGGAAAGGACAAGGGAAAGGAAAAAGGGAAACGAAAGGACAAGGGGAAAGGAAAAAGGACAAAGGGAAAAGAAAAAGGACAAGGGGAAAAAAGGACAAGGGAAAGGAAAAGAAAAAGGACAAGGGGAAAAAAGGACAAGGGAAAGGAAAAGAAAAGGACAAGGGGAAAAGAAAGGAAAAGGAAAAGGAAAAAGGGAAAGAACAATGGGAAAGGGGAAAGGACAAGGGGGAAGGGAAATGACAAGGGAAAGGGAAAAAGGGAAAGGACAAGGGAAAAGACAGGGGGAAAGGGAAGGACAAGGAGAAAGGAAGGGACAAGGAGAAAGGAAAGGAAAAGGGGAAATAAAAAGGAAGGCAAAGGAAAGGACAAGGGGAAAGAGAAAGAAACATATAATCTCCAATTACCACCAATATGGAACATTAAGATAAATATATACATAAATACACAAATAAAAAATAAATACTTAAATATGTACATAAATAAATAAAAACACAAATAAGTACACACATACAGAAATAAATACAGAAATAGTTCGAGTTTGATAATTTGTTCTAACACCACGGTAACTACGCTGCAGTAATGTGCACTTAGAAAATGTTAATTATTTTTTTAATTATTATTATTATTATTATAATCCTCTCCTATTTTATCATCTTCATGTCCTTTTGTGCTCATGTTTATTTCTTAAATTAGTTCAGTGAGGTGACGACAAAACTGGAGTGTGGATTTAATATCACTGTTATCAATGCTGATTATGAGGAATTTACTTCAACCTGGCAACATTTGAATATTTTGACTAGACCTACATTAGACCTGACTCAAGTGGGTAGCACTGTCACCTCACAGTGAGAAGGTCCTGGGTTCCATTCCCAGGTGTGTGTGCCTCTTTAGAAAATGATGGAAAGCTTTGTAAATAATTCAGCTTAGAAAACCAAACCCACAGTGAAATGTGGCGGTGGGAGCATCATGATATGGGGCAGCATGGAAAGAAACACAAATGTAATGTGCACCTCCGGGTGCTCCGGTTTCCTCCCACAGTACAAAGACGTGCAGTCAGATTAATTAGAGATACTAAAAACCCTCTAGGTGTGTGTGTGTGTGTGTGTGTGTGTGTGTGTGTGTTCTCCCTGTGATGGACCCTAAATTGGATAAATTGATGGTAGAACAGACAATTAATGACTGAATGTTTAATCTGTGCTCATTATTTTCCTGAAATGAATATCTAACTCACTAAAGCTGTAGTTAATTAGACTAAGTGTGCTTGAGCTGCTCGGGAGCTCCAAACTAAAGAGAAAATGCTTGAATTGTCACTCAACATCAAGAACAACAGAACGGAACAGAGACGGCGTGAGAGGGACGAACGATGATATCATGCGCTGTAGTCATCTGATGGACGTGGTGTTAAAAGCCTCCTCCTGATTTACAGTAGACGTCCACTGTAATGAGTTCTTAAAGCATTTCCACTTCCTGCCAAGCAAAGCATCACTTTGTTCCAGCTACGACTCTATTCACATGCTAATAACACTCCCCGGGGCAAAAGCTAACCAGGTTAGCATATCCGCCTCCGTCTGCGGCTGCTGGTGCTGGTGCAGACGCTGCTGGCTAATGGACTAGGGTGGCCACTTCCTTAACCTCAGAAAAGAGGACATCAGACCTCGAAAAAGGAGAAAATCAGACTCCTAGGAAGACATCAGACCCCAAAAAGGAGAAAATCAGACCCCTAAAAGGACATCAGACACATAGGAAGACATCAGACCCCAAAAAGAAGAAATCAGACCCCAAAAGGAGAACATCAAACCCCTAAAAGGACATCAGACCCCAAAAAGGACATCAGACCCCAAAAAGAAGAACATCAGACCCCTCAAAAAGAACATCAGACCCCAAAAAGGAGAACATCAGACCCCTCAAAAAGAACATCAGACCCCCAAAAAAAGAACATCAGACCCTTAAAAGGACATCAGACCCCAAAAAGGGACATCAGACCCCAAAAAAGACATCAGATGCCAAAAAAGGACATCGGACCCCAAAAAGGACATCAGACCCAAAAAAGGAGAAATCAGACCCCAAAAAAGGAGAACATCATACCCCAAAAAGGAGAACATCAGACCCTAAAAAGGAAATCAGACCCTGAAAAGGAGAACATCAGACCCTAAAAAGGAGAACATCAGACCCCATAACGTTGAGCGGTTTGAGTCGAGGTTGCAGGTGAATGGTGGACGAGTAGTTTGAGTTGTTGATCTAACTCAGCAGGAACATTAACATTTAGATTGTTCTGATCGCTGCATTAACACGTCCTCACTGTACAGTATTGATTAGCATTTTCCCTTGAGAATAATAAGCTCGCTCTATTAGCATTTTATGGCTATGCTAAAGATCTGAGCTTTTGAAATATGTTACATTTTTTATTTTTATTTTTTAAACCTAAGTTCAGTAACGAAGTGTTGACTGAAAGCTTTATAACCACCATCCGTTGATATTTGCACTTTGGTGGTGAGTAAATTCCACACGTGTCCAGTCTCAAAGACCCAGCGGGCGCAGCTTAGTTTTAAACATACAGGAAGCAGAGGGTGAATTATAATAAGTTAATACGTTTCCACTACTATAAATTTCATCCCTGTGTAGTCCATCACTGACTGTACAGTCAACATGACAAGAAAACTGTGTTCGTTCTTTGCTATCCTGTTCTCTGCGTCTGTTTGTGGAAGTCTGACGCCACGACGTGGAGTTTTTCTTTCATCTCTAGCAGAAACCATTATCTAGGCAGTAAAATAATAACAAACAGGACAGTGGTAGCCTAGCGACCACTAGAGCTTTGGGCTATCAATTGAAATGTTGAGAGTTCAAATCCCAGCTCTGACATGCAGCCACTGTTGGGCCCTTAAGCAAGGCCCTTAACCCTCTCGGCTCCAGTACAATGACTGACCCTGCGCTCTGACCCCAGCTTCCAAGCAAGCTGGGATATATACGAAGAAAGATTTTTGTTGTACTGTACAGTACATCTGTATGTGTATATATGACAAAATATATTCGTCTTTTTCTAAAAACGTACCGCTCAATTCCTACTGATCATCGCCACATCCCTCCACTCCTAATTCGCATAAAATTAACGTTCGCGCTGCCTCCTGTTGGTGAAAATTGCAAGTCTAATTGAAAACGAATGATCACCAGTTGCTTCGTCACGTCGCTTAGCTGCCGGTCCGAACATCCCTTTACAATCCTTTCGGTATCTTTAATGTTTTACATAACGTCGGCGGTATATCGATGACCTGCGCAGACTAGCATTAAAGGCACGGACCACCTACTAATCTAAATTTATCAGCATTAAAAATTAAATCCACGTTATATACGGCAAAACTTGTAAACAGGCTAGATAACTGCTACTTACACTGATCAGCCAAAACATTAAAACCATCTGTTTCTCTACATACTTTTTTATCCCCCTTTCACCCTGTTCTTCAATGGTCAGGACCCCCACAGGACCACCACAGAGCAGGTATTATGTAGGTGGTGGATGATTCTCAGCACTGCAGTGACACTGACATGGTGGTGGTGTGTTAGTGTGTGTTGTGCTGGTATGAGTGGATCAGACACAGCAGCGCTGCTGGAGTTTTTAAATACCGTGTCCACTCACTGTCCACTCTATTAGACACTCCTACCTGGTTGGTCCACCTTGTAGATGTAAAGTCAGAGACTATCGCTCATCTATTGCTGCTGTTTGAGTCGGTCATCTTCTAGACCTTCATCAGTGGTCACAGGACGCTGCCCACGGGGCGCTGTTGGCTGGATATTTTTGGTCGGTGGACTATTCTCAGTCCAGCAGTGACAGTGAAGTGTTTAAAAACTCCAGCAGCGCTGCTGTGTCTGATCCACTCATACCAGCACAACACACACTAACACACCACCACCATGTCAGTGTCACTGCAGTGCTGAGAATCATCCACCACCTAAATAATACCTGCTCTGTGGTGGTCCTGTGGGGGTCCTGACCATTGAAGAACAGCATGAAAGGAGGCTAACAAAGCATACAGAGAAACAGTTGGACTACAGTCAGTAATTGTAGAACTACAAAGTGCTTCTATATGGTAAGTGGAGCTGATAAATGGACAGTGAGTGTAGAAACAAGGAGGTGGTTATAATGTTATGGCTGATCGGTATACTTTAGCACACAACGCCTTCTCTGGCTTACGCAGCTGAAACCTTGAAGAAAACAGTTGTAGTCTAGTGGTTAAGGTACTGGACTAGTAATCAAATAGTCGCTGGTTCAAGCACCACCACTATCAGGTTGTCTGTGTTGGGCCCTTGAGCAAGGCCCCTAACTCTCAATTGCTCATCAATTCCTTTGAATAAAAGCATCTGCTAAATGCTGTAAATGTAAATGAAGACATGAACAATATTGGGAGTGAAGGCAGGCAGGCGAGAGGAGAAACGGTACGGTCCGGTTTACTTTAGGGTCTGAAATCTGAACAGAGAATAAACTGTAATATTTACAATTACAGACGAGAAAGGTCCCCCCCCCATAATTCAAACCATGACAGAAAGTGACAGTAAATAAGCACTGATCGGTGGTGCTGTCTTAAGCTTGAAGTAGGTGCAGCACAGATTCTTTAGCCTCGTTAAGACCTTCAAATATCCTTTTCTTGGTCCCTTGGTAGGGTGCAGATTGACACCTCAAAGCATCCGAGGCTCAATTATGTAACTTCACTGTTCCAGCCGTGGATATTCCAACACAAACGAGCTCTCTGCTGATTGGCTAATGAAGAAAAATTGGGATTGGGACCTGATGCAGACCA
>NC_085998.1:3649495-3671995 GCF_030014385.1 Trichomycterus rosablanca
CTACCTACCTACCTACCTACCTACCTACCTACCTACCCACCAACCAACCAAACTTATTATCAATTGACTTACCTACTTACCTACCTACCTATTTATCCACCTACCTACCCACCCACCTGTCTGTCTGTCTGTCAGTCTTTCTTTCTGTCTGTCTATCTATCTATCTGTCTGTCTCTCTCCCTCTCTGTCTGTCTGTCTGTCTATCATCTATCTATCTATATCTGTCTGCCCCTCTGTATGTCTGTCTATCTATATATATATATATGTCTGTCTCTCTGTTTTTCTGTCTGTCTACCTATCTACTTATTTATCTACCCACCTATCAACCTACCCACTTATCTATCTGTCTGTCTGTCTGTCTGTCTTTCTACCTACCTACCTACCTACCTACCTACCTACCTACCTACCTACCTACCTACCTACCTACCTACCTACCTACTTACCCAGGCACCAACCCACCAACCAAACTCACTACCCACCTATCTACCTACCTATCCACCCACCAAACACCCTATCAACCCACCAATCAAACTCACTACCTACCTATCTAACTAACTATCCACCCACCAAACCCCCTATCAACCCACCAAACTACCCACTTAATTGTAAGTTGTTTAAGATAAAAGTGCACGCTAAATGCCCACAGACACCAAAGTCTCGTGGTGCATTTCCAGCAGAGTGAAGCTATTATACGTATGACGAGCTCATGGTCAGGTGTCCACATACTTTTGGCAATATAGTGTAAAATATTAAATGTAAAACTAATTTCTCTTTTCTGTTTCTTTTTTGACTTTGCAGACAGTGCTGCTCTGGATGCACAGGTTTCCACCACTTCTTTTCTCTTTGTGTGTGTGTGTGTGTGTTATCTTTTAAAAGTGGGCATGCTGTTTGATGTGCTGGCACCCTGTCCTGTTCGGAATTAAGCTAATAAAAACAACCTGCATGTATAAATAAATGAATTAATTTCTATATGTTATTTAATATTCTTTACTAGTTGCTTGATTGTTAAAGTTTTTAATATTTTTAATGTTTGGGGTGTTTTTTAGGGTCATGGTGGGATTCTGGATCCAGCCAAACTGGGGCTGAGTGGAGGGGGGTGAGTCCAGTCTAACTAAATCATACAGCCTCAATGATTAAAATGTCTTACTGAACCAGTCTGTGGTGCTGAAATTTATTACCCAGTCCATCCCCCTCTACTATACTCAACCAAACCAAACTGGACCCAACCAGACCAAGCCACACTCAACCAGACCTAACCACACTCAACCAGTCCCAACCATACTCAACCAGTCCCAACCATACTCAACCAGTCCCAACCAGACTCAACCAGACCCAACCACACTCAACCAGACACAACCGGACCCAACCACACTCAACCAGACACAATCAGACACAACCAGTCCCAACCCCACTCAACCAGACTCAACCAGACCCAACCACACTCAGCCAGACACAACCAGACACAACTACACTCAACCAGACACAACCGGACACAACCGGACCCAACTACACTCAACCAGACACAAACAGACACAACCAGTCCAAACCCCACTCAACCAATCCCAACCACACTCAACCAGACACAACCACACTTAACTAGACACAACTGGGCCCAACCATACTCAACCAATCCCAACCACACTCAACCAGACACAACCACACTTAACTAGACACAACTGGGCCCAACCATACTCAACCAGACCCAACCAGACCTAACCACACTCAACCAGACCCAACCACACTCAAACAGTCCCAAACACACTAAACCAGACCCAACCGGACCTAACCACACTAAACCAGACCCAACCGGACCTAACCACACTCAACCAGACCCAACCACACTCAACCAGACCCAACTGGACCTAACCACACTCAGCCAGACCCAATTGGACCCAACCACACTCAATCAGACCCAATCACACTCAACCAGTCCCAACCAAACCTAACCACACTCAACCAGACCCAACCACACTCAACTAGACCAAACTGAACCTAACCACACTCAACCAGACCTAATCACACTCAACCAGACCTAATCACACTCACTCCTACCTACCCACATATCTGCCTACTTACCTACCTACTTACTTCGTACCTACTTCCTATCAACCCACCTACCTACCTGTCTACCTATGTACCCAGACACCAACCTATACACCAAACTCACTACCAACCCACCTACATACCCATTAAACTCCCAACCTACTTACCTACTAAACTCCCTACCTATCTTTTTCTTTCTACCTACCCCCCCACCCACCATACTCTCTATCAACCCACCTACTCCCTACCTACCTATGTACCTACCCATTCCTATTAACCCACCTACCTACCTATCTACCTACTTATCTACCTACCCAGGCACCAACAGATCCACCAAACTCCCTACCAACCTACCTACTAAAAAGTCCCTACCTACCTAGTTTCCAACCTTTCTACCTACCCTCCTAAGAAACTCCCATTAAACCACTCACCTACTTACCTTCCTACCCAGGCAACCACCCACCCACCAAATCTGTCTGTCTGTCTGTCTGTCTGTCTGTCTGTCTGTCTGTCTATCTATCTATCTATCTATCTATCTATCTATCTATCTATCTATCTATCTATCTATCTATCTATCTATCTATCTATCTATCTATCTATCTCTGTCTCTCTCTCTGTAGGCTGTGGGTTATTTTACCCCTGCAGTAGTAAATCACTCCGGCTCTGTTGGGCTGTGTGATGTTGTACATGCTCCTCTATTATTATGATATTAATAGGCCCCAAATCTGCGCTCTATCCCCGGCAGGACTGGCAGTATTCTTTATGGCATCGACAGCATGCCTGATTTACGGCGGAAGAGGACCGTGCCCATTGTGCGGGACCTGGTGAGTCTTCTGTGTGTGTGTGTGTGTGTGTGTGTGTGTGTGTTAATGCCCCCTACAGTCCCTAAAGCATCATTTTAAGAACTAATTTAAATAAAATGTGGATGTTCAGAATTTGCTTTCTGATTCTTGCGCTGGAGCTCAGAGGCCAGCGCTGTCGGCTAATAATAGAAGCTAGCACTTTAGCATCGTGTAAATTGCAGGTGGAAATCATCACACAATCTCATTAGGATAAAACCGAGCAGTGTGAGTGGTGTCGACCTCAAACAGACACACTGATGTGGTTTCTAACACTGGATGTTACGCTGTTATCTGGTTCCTTCTCACGACAGGGTGGATTTCTGGTCTGAAAAATGTTTAAATCCTGTCTTAGTGTCAACTCATCTCAGTGTCTTTATTTCACTGTGTGTGTGTGTGTGTGTGTGTGTGTGTGTTTAGATTCATACACAGGTTATGAAATTCTGCTGAACAATGTTTATATATCTAATCTGAATTCACAAGGACATTTTGGTGTAAATACAGCAGGTTACCTAATAAATAATTTAGGCTAAATACACTAGGTTAAATACTGTAGGCTTAATACAGCAGGTTAAATACTGTAGATTTAATACTGTACACTTAATACAGCAGGTTAACTATAGTAGGCTACATACTGCATATTAAATACTGAAGATTGAATACAGCAGGTTAAATACTGATGTTGAATACTGTAGATTAAACAGAGTATGTTAAAAACAGCAGGTTAAATACAGCAGGTTAAGTACAGTACGCTACATACTGCATATAAAATACTGAAGATTGTAGACCAAATACTGTAGGTTAAATACTGCAGGTTAAATACTGCAGGTTAATATACTAGGCCTCATCTTATTGTTGAATTCATGCATTTGAGCCACAGCAGTTGCTAACAGGAGAAATTAAAATAATAAAATAATGGTATAAATTATTCACAGCGAGCACAAGGTGGCGCTAGACTTGTTTTGAACAAAATCTCCTTGTTTATGCAGCTTTAAAGTAACTTATTAATAACTGTGACTGATTTTTTTATGCTGTTTAGGTGAAGTATTTATTATTTTTGGCTCTATGTTTAGCATTGATTCTGTATTTATTCGTATCTTGCATGTGATTTTAAACTCAACACTCCTGGGGTAAGTACGGGTCGCCCTTGTGTTGTTTTTGGGGCTTGTGCGTTACCCACATGCCATCCCGCCTTCGGCCCATATTTATTATGGGGGATATTTTTCCGTGAGTTGTCAGATTTCTGGCTTTTTTTCCCAAAGACCTAAAAATGAATAATAATAATAAATTTATGATCGGCGGCTGTGAAATGTTGACAACTCCACCCAAAAATATATCTGAGGACCTCACTGACTTCTGAGCGGGGTGCGCGTTAGAGCTAACGGTGTAAAAGTGCCGCGCAGCAGGAATCAGCTTTTACAGAACCTGATGAAGTCAGTACTGTGTGGCTCGCTGGTGTTTTAGCTTTCCCATCATGCATCTGTCGCCCATCCCGGCCCCTAATACCTGAACGGCTGCTTTAGGGTGCAGGGAGAGGAACCTGTGGTGGAATTTAGAAGCTCCGTCCCCGCTGACCCAGAGACGCCCGTCATTCAGCTAAATGAAGACAGTCGGTGGGCGTGGCCGCCTGAGTGGAAAATAAAAGCTGTTTTCCATAGTGCTTCCTGCTGAGCTGTGTGGCTTTAATTAAATCAGATTAACGAGCGGATCTGATCTCAGTCCGGACGCTTCGCCTGCGGCAGCTGCCGTTCGCTCCAGTACATCGAGATTCTTCTACACAAACGCTCTACAGGTTCATGTAGGGGTTCAAATCACCCCACAACCCCCCCATGGAAAGATGCAGGGACCTCTGTGGTCTTTTAGAAAGAAACAGTAATTTTCATGTTCTCTTGGAAAGAAGGAGGAACTTCTGTGGTCTCTTGGACAGAGTTAGGAACCTTTGTGATCTCTTAGAAAGAAGCAAGAACATCTGCGGTTTCTAGGAAAGTAAAGTACACTTTTAAGATCTCTTGGAAAGAAGCAGGAACCTTTGTGGTCTCTTAGAAATAAAGAGAAACGTTTGTGGTCTCCTAGAAAAAAGATTATCCTCTGTGGTCTGTTGGAAGAAAGCAGGAACCGTTGTGGTTTCTTGGAAGAAAGCAGGAACCTTTGTGGTTTCTCGGAAAAAGCCGAAACTTCTGTGGTTTCTCGGAAAAAGCTGGAACTTCTGTGGTCTTTTATAAAGAAGATTGAGCTTTTGTGGTCTCTAGAAATAGCCAGAAACTTTTATGGTCACTTGTAAAGAAAGCAGGAACCTTTGTGGCCTCTTGAAAAAGAAGCAAGAACTTGTGTGGTTTCTTGGAAAAAAGCAGGAACTTTGATGTTTTCCAGGAAAGAGCCAGGAACCTCTGTGGTCTCTTGGAATGAAGAAGGAACCTCTGTGGTCTTTTAGAAAGAAGCAGGAACTTTTGTGTTCTCTTAAAATGATGCAGGAACTTTTGTGGATTCTTGAAAAGTAAATTGAGGTTTTAAGATCTCCTGGAGAGAAGCAGGAACTTTTGTGGTCTTCTGGAGAGAAGCAGGAACTTTTGTGGTCTCTTGAAAAGAAGCAGGAACTTTAGCAGTCTCTTAGAAAGAAGGGGGAACTTCTCTAGTCACTTCAAAAAAGAGCCAGGAACCTTTGTGGTCTCTTAGAAATAAGCAGGAACTTTGGTGTTCACGTAGAACGGAGTAACTTCTGTGATTTCTTAAAAATAAGCAGGAACTTTTGTGATCTCTTGAAAAGAACCAGGAACTTTTGTAATTTCTTGAAAAGAACCAGGAACTTTTGTGATCTCTTGAAAAGAACCAGGAACTTTTGTGATCTCTTGAAAAGAACCAGGAACTTTTATGGTTTCTAGGAAAGAGCTAGGAACCTCTGTGGTCTCTTGGAATGGAGAAGTAACTTTTGTGGTCTCTTGGAACAAAGGAAGAACCTCTGTGGTCTCTTAAAAAGAAGCAGGAATTTTTGTGGTCTCTTGGAAGAAAGCAGGAACCTTTGTGATCTCTCGGGGAAAAAAAGCCGAAACTTCTGTGGTCTTTTCTAAAGAAGATTGAGCTTTTGTGGTCTCTTAGAAAGAGCCAGAAACTTTTATGGTCGCAGGAACCTTTGTGGTCTCTTTGAAAGATCAGGAACCTTTGTGGTCTCTTTGAAAGAAGTAGGAACCTTTGTGGTCTTTTTGAAAAAAGCAGGAACATTTGTGGTCTCTTTGAAAGAAGCAGGAACTTGTGTGGTTTCTTGGAACAAAGCAGGAACTTTGATGGTTTCTAGGAAAGAGCCAGGAACCTTTGTGGTCTCTTGGAAAGAAGCAGGAATCTTTGTGGTCTCTTGGAAAGAAGCAGGAATCTTTGTGGTCTCTTGGAAAGAACCAGGAACCTTTATGGTCTCTTGGAAAGAAGCAGGAACCTTTGTGGCCTCTTGAAAAGAAGCAGGAACCTTTGTGGCCTCTTGAAAAGAAGCAGGAACCTTTGTGGTCTCTTAGAAAGAAGCAGGAATCTTTGTGGTCTCTTAGAAAGAAGCAGGAACTCTCCACCTCTTTATGTAAGAGAACAACAAAGGCGGTTGCATCTGGTACTGACTGACGGTGGCTTCAATCCACCAGGATCCACCTGTTGAAGAACCTGCTGTTAACATTCTGCTGTTAACTCCTTTAGAAGGTCTCGTGGAGTCCATGTCTTGCTCGTAGCTTTTTAATATATCTGAATCTGAATCCCAGCAGAGCGTTATAAGTATGAATTTTAAGGCATGGCTAACATCCCATCGTACTGCATGAATCGACTTTAGAATGAATTTTAATATATAAGAAAAACAGAAATTCTGAATTTATTTCTGTTCTGGAGAGATTCGGTGGCATTATGATCCCGGGCATGGCAGATGATATGGCTACACGTGCACCAAATGCTGCAAAATTCTTTATTTTTATTTAGTTATTTATTTATTTTTACGAGTTTAAGCTTCAGATACTGATTTTTACTGACAGACTTCTGTTTCTGTTTCCTTTTCTGCTCTTCGCCGTCCGTCCACGCTGCTTCGAATGAAAAGGCTTTGGTGAGTACCACGTTTTTCTGTTTTTACAGCAATGCTAATTGTGCTAGCCACTTATAAAGTGTCAAGTAGAGTCTATGAAAAATTCAGTTTTTATTACCGTTATACGTATTAAGTGTTACTTGTGCCCTGCCTTTTTTTTAGGACTATACCGAGTAGTCCACCTTAGATTGAGAGGGGTTCTAATTAGTCTCTCTCGCTATCTCTCTCTCTCTCTCTTTATATATATATATGTTGTATATACTGATCAACTATAACATTAAAACCACCTCCTTGTTTCTACACTCACTGTCCATTTTATCAGCTCCACTTACCACATAGAAGCACTTTGTAGTTCTACAATTACTGACTGTAGTCCATCTGTTTCTCTACATGCTTTGTTAGCTCCCTTTCATGCTGTTCTTCAATGGTCAGGACCCCCACAGGACCACCACAGAGCAGGTATTATTTAAGTGGTGGATCATTCTCAGCACTGCAGTGACACTGACATGGTGGTGGTGTGTTAGTGTGTGTTGTGCTGGTATGAGTGGATCAGACACAGAAGCGCTGCTGGAGTTTTTAAATACCGTGTGCACTCACTGTCCACTCTATTAGACACTCCTACCTAGTTGGTCCACCTTGTAGATGTAAAGTCAGAGACGATCGCTCATCTATTGCTGCTGTTTGAGTCGGTCATCTTCTAGACCTTCATCGGTGGTCACAGGACGCTGCCCACGGGGCGCTGTTGGCTGGATATTATTGGTTGGTGGACGATTCTCAGTCCAGCAGTGACAGTGAGGTGTTTAAAAACTCCAGCAGCGCTGCTGTGTCTGATCCACTCATACCAGCACAACACACCACCACCATGTCAGTGTCACTGCAGTGCTGAGAATCCTCCACCACCTACATAATATCTGCTCTGTGGTGGTCCTGTGGGGGTCCTGAGCATTGAAGAACAGCATGAAAGGGAGCTAACAAAGTTTGTAGAGAAACAGATGGACTACAGTCAGTAATTGTAGAACTACAAAGTGCTTCTATATGGTAAGTGGAGCTGATAAAATGGACAGTGAGTGTAGAAACAAGAAGGTGGTTTTAATGTTATGGCTGATGGGTGTAGATGTATGGGCAATCGCTCCATGTTACAGTTCCATTTAAAAGAAAATGTTTCCAAAATTTTTTTGGACCAGACAGACTACTCAGCTACTCAAGGTTTTTTATTCCAGCTGTGAAAGCTTTATAACGTCCTTATGATGCATTTTATCTCATGTCATATTCTTTAGGGGGAAAACAGTAAGAATGGCGTCAGAATGAGATTTTCAGAAAGTGTTGACTGTCCATTTGATGTGTAAATGTAATTGCGAGCTGCGCGGTTAGCCGGAGCGAGCCGCCACATTACACTGCATTTACTGCACTCACATTGGCGGGTTTGATCCGATAAAGCCGCCGGGTCGAGGCGAGATGTGGCTCTCAGCGGTGATTCGGGATGAGATGTGATTTATTGGCGCTGTGTTGGTTTCTCCGGGTGCTTTTGGCCTTGTAAATAACCGGCGTTGCTCTTTCTGTACAGACTCTGGCTGCTCGAAAGGCAGGCATCTCGTTTGCGCTGGTCAACAGATCCACCCTGAACAACGAGGACCTGGTGAGTGTGCACACACACACACACACACACACACACACTTAATGGAAAGCAGAGTTAAGCCAGCGATGTAGGATGTCACGGTGCCACAAAGAGCAAGCGAGTTCGCTCTGGACCGAGGGCGCACATGAATACACACGTGTTAACAAACCGACCATGTTTCAAAAGTATTCGGACACCTGACCATGAGCATGCTGGAGGTCCTGTTTCAAAAACAAACAGTATTAAAACAGACTGATCTGTGTGATGTTTTCAGCTACAACAACAGCCACTCTTCTGTGTGTGGAAATTTGTGCCCATTCAGTAGTACAAAAGAGGTGATTTGCATGGCTGGGCGCTGATGTTGGTCAAGAAAGCCTCAGTTGATGTTCCGGTTGATTCCATAAGGGCATAAATGACGCTAGCCCACTACCGCTGGGATCCAGGGTTTGAATCAGCCAGTTGGGCGTCTACATACAGACTTGATTAATTGTGCCTGAGGGAGGGGTGGCCGAGGACCCGCGATGGTTTGACGCCCAGTCTAGTGTGTGTTACAGCATTAGGACCCTAACCAGGATAAAGTGGTGTTAAATAAACAAGAATAATATATTATTTATTTATTCATTTATTGGTTGGTTGATTGATTGATTTATTGATTGTCACCATAGCGTATCATTCTGGTCCACATACCTGATATTTATTTATTATTGGTTGATTGATTGATTGGTTGGTTGGTTGGTTGATTGATTGATTGTCACCATAGCAGATCATTCTGGTTCACCTGATATTTATTTATTATTGGTTAATTGATTGATTGATTTATTAATTGTCACCATAGCGGATCATTCTGGTCCACATACCTGATTTATTAACCTAATTTATTGATTGATTGATTGGTTGGTTGCTTTATTGTTACCATAGCATATTATTCTGGTCCACATATCTGATATTTATTTATTTATGTATTTATTGATTAATTGATTGATTGATTGATTGATACCATAGCATATTATTCTGGTCCACATTCCTGATATTTATTTATTTATTCTTTTTAAAAATAATAATTTATTTATTGATTTCTTCTTCTTTTAAATGCTATTTGTTTATTTATTTAGTTAGTTAGTTATTTAATTAGTTTGTTAGTTATTTGAAAGGTCTCCATAGCATTTTTTTTGTGCTTTTTTATTTTGAAATAATTGCATTAGTCTTATTTATTTGTGTATTAATTAATTAATTATTTTATTTACTTATTTATTTATTTAAGGGTCCTACCTTATTTTATCTGGGCTTGGGACCGGCACTGAGAGCGCACTGATAAGTTCATCTCTTAATGGCTGGGCTGTTTGACAACCCCCATGCAGACACAGCCAATCTTGACTGTGTATACGCCTGAAAGGCCTTTAACACCTCTGACATTAAAAACCCCAAATTTTAGCCGTACTTGGCCCACATGATTTACCGCTGGGTGAAAATGTTCATAGACTGTGGAACGTTTGCAGCTCTCAGATGTGTTGTCGGTGAACGGCGTGAGGTTTTATGATTCATGTTGTTTTGTGTTTCTCTGGATCTCTGATGATTGCACTTTGATTACAGAGCAGCTTCTTAGTTTGTGTGGTGAAGCCTGCGATTATAAATAGAGATCGGAGAACCCGAATCAATAATGAGAGAACCGTTTTTCCTTCCTCCATCTTTCACTGTCTCTCGCATTTGCTGATTGGACGCGGACGATCAATCCTGCTACTGATTATCTTCATGGATCAGGTTTGTTTTGAATGGATGGTTGTTTCAGGGCCTGTTTGGATCAGACAGAGACGAGGGGATTTCAGTATGAACCCACTATGCAGGGTGCTTAACCAACGAGCTGCAACTACAAAAGGGGTTTACGAAAATAAGATGTGGCCAAAATAACAGAAAACAACACACAAAAACATCCACAGCCTTCTGCGGAGACAGTGGACAGAAAAGGGATAGAATCAGCATTAAAACTGGTTGTCAGAATTGGGCCAGCTACTCAGTCCACCAACGTGCCACATTCAAAATCACAGAAAAAAAGAATAGAGAGAGTGAACTTGGTACAAACCGTGAAATGAGCAGGGCAGCCACTCCACCTACTGACGTAGCCTCCATCCAGTGTGGATCCATGTGAGATCCGTTTATAAGAGTGCCATCACGCCAACCCTGGAGGGCGGAAAATCACCGAACAGCCAGAAAGTTGCCATAATTTTGGCTGCATTTCCAGAAAACAGGTTAAAGAAGTTAGTTCTGACCCATAAATACAGGAGCTGAACAGAAATGTAATCGGATGACCATTTCTGTTCTGGTTTTGTTTGGCTTGGACGTTTAGTTCACAGTTCTGGACTAGACAGGCATTTCTGGAGTGGAACATCATTTCAGGATGGTGTATGTCTGACATAAAGCTGTTATTATTGGAACTCGTTGAATTGGGGGCACATTAGAGGTTTGTTTGGACCAGACTCAGCTGGCAGCGTCACTGGGCGAGCTTCTGTGCTTCGCTTGGACTGGACAGACCCTTTACAGCGTGCATCCTGGGCTTTTTTGGACTGAAATCAGGGTGACAGATTGGTGAAGTGTGAGGGCTGAGAACCGAACCGTTATGGTGTTTTCCTTTACGCTCCGAATCGCATTAGGATCTTTTATTGTTCAAACCGTTTCATACAGAACATCGGAGCACATACTGGACTACTAGATTAAGAAGTTAAGATTTGTTGTGAGATTGTTACACACAGTACACAAAACTGATGCTAGAAAATTGTATTAAACAACAACTATATTTGTTTTGGGGTATGAAACTAGAAAAGGAAAAACCTAAATGGCCTGATGTAGCTCAGTAATGAATCTGAGTCGTTTGTAAATGAATCACATGCGAATCACTTTGCTAATGGATCGTTAAAAGCAGAGTAAATCATCGTCCTAATAATCAGATCTGTTCCATGTGAGATTGTTACACACACAGTACATAAATGCATGATACATGATGCTAGAACATTGTATTAATAAGCAGCTACATCTGTTTTGTGGTATTAAACTAGTGGCACACAGGATAAACTTAAAGCGCCTGATGTAGCTCAATAATGAATCCGCAATGAGGAGTCGTTTATAAACGAATCACTTTGCTAATGGATCGTTAAAAGCAGAGTAAATTATCTCTGGATAACAAATCTGTGCCATGTGAGATTGTTACACACACGGTACATAAAAATATGCTAGAAATCGTATTAATGATCAGCTACATTTGATTTGTGGTATAAAACTAGTAGCAGACAGGAAAAACTAAAAGCGCTGGGTGTAGCTCAGTAATGAATCCGCAATGAGGAGTCGTTTATGAATGAATCATTTGCGAATCACTTTGCTAATGAATCGTTAAAAGCAGAGTAAATCATCACTTAATAATCAGATCTGTTCCATATGAGATTAGAACCTTGATCTGAGTATTAAGGCGATGATGGACTCTGCTTTTAACGATCTATTAGCAAAGTGATTTGAAGGTGATTCAATTATAAACGACTCCTTATTGCAGATTCATTACTGAGCTACATTTTCTTTCATTTTCAGCATTTAGCAGACGCTTTTATCCAAAGCGACTTACACAATGAGCAATGAGGGTTAAGGGCCTTGCTCAGGGACCCAACAGTGGCAACTTGGTGGTGGCGGGGCTTGAACCAGCAACCTTGTGTTTACTAGACCAGTACCTTAACCACTGAGCTATCACTGGCTCATCATGTTCATCAAGCTACATCAGGTGCTTTAAGTTTTCCTGTCCGTCGCTAGTTTTATACCACAAAACAAATGTAGCTGCTCTTTAATACAATTTTCTAGCATCATTTAATGTACTGTGTGTCTAACATTCCCGCATGGAACAGATCTGATTATTAAGTGATGATTTACTCTGCTTTTAACGATCCATTAGCCAAGTGATTCGCATGTGATTCATTTATAAACGACTCCTCATTGCAGATTCATTACTGAGCTACATCAGGCGTTTTAGTTTAATACTACAAAACAAATGTAGCTGCTGTTTAATACTATTTTGTAGCATCATTTTATGTACTGTGTGTGTAACAATCCCACATGGAACAGATCTGATTATCTGGTGATGATTTACTCTGCTTTTAACAAGTAAATAGCAAAGTGATTCGCATGTGATTCATTTATAAACGACTCTGTGCAAAGTCATTACTGAGCTACATCAGGCGTTTTTTGTTTAAAACCACAAAACAAATGTAGCTGATGTTTAATACGATTTTCTAGCATCATTGTTATGTACTGTGTGTGTAACATTCCCACATGGAACAGATCAGATTAGCTGGTGATGATTTACTTTGCTTTTAACGATTCATTAGCAAAGTGATTCATTTATAAACGACTCCTCATTGCTGAGCTACACCCAGCCCTTTAAACAGGGAGAATTTAAATAATAAAGCATCTGATTAATAAACAAAAAGGTTAAAAGGCAATGAAGGAACAAAATACGATGTGGTAGAAGTGCAGTTAGGAATTGGAAATGACTAAACTGAATGATAAAGGGAAAACACACGCATGACTAGAGTAGATTGGAAGATAAAGAAAGAGAAATCCGAAAATTATTCCTTATAATTAATTCGGTATAATTGGACAGTCATGGTGGATGAATACGGATCTGCTTCACATCCACATTCCTATTTTTCTTTACGCATTTTCTCCCAATTTATCGTAGCCAATTAGTCTTTCCCTGCTGAGGACCCTAATGGCATCCGAGGACGCGTGTACAGTCCACTGACCCTTTCTTATTTGCCCGTACTTCGGTGGATTTGCGCTTTATTTTGAGTCACACACTGATCTCCACGTCCCTCCACTTCTGTACAGGCGCCTCGGGCTACTAACCAGGGTCCTTACACAGCGTCGAAGACCGCACCCACTTTTTAGTCCAGTCTTTCCCACACATCAGACTGTACTGTAGATTGTGCCCACTAGGGTGCGTCCAGCTGAGGAATCCTCTAGGTGTCCAACACTAGCGGAATGTTTTGCTGGACCACTCGAGCGCCCCAGAACAGGGAACATTTTTGAGCATTTCGTCTCATATAAGGTTCATAGATGGTAATTTCTCTGACAACGAGGCGACTCGCTCAATCATTCAGTGAACAACCAGCCTACGGAGACACAGAAATGATTCATCAGACAGATGCCAGACACTTCTCCCTACAGGAACTGGGCTAGAAGTGAGTACGAGTGGCGCTGGTGCAGTTTAGTAAGTGGGTTGAGCAGATGTTGGCGTGTTGGGCCGCGCCGAGACGCAGATAGAGAACGACGTTCAGAGAAAATCAATTCCTCCGAGAGAACGCGCTCTACAAACGGCTGTCGGCGCCATATGCTGGGGTGTCCGAAACGCTCCAATCAGGGGCCAGATGAGGAAAACAAATCAGTGATGGACTACAAGATAATTGCCAGTATGGGATGACAGATAGAGATCATAGATTAGCCTGATTGGTGTCGTTACTCTGGCTTTTAATTAGTGAGGAAGTGTGATATTGTATGAAAGTAATTGTTCCCTGTTTGGAGGCTTTTTATTGCTTATTGAATGATTTTAGACATGGTTTTTTTAAAATAAATGTTCCTTTTATTTTGAAACGGAGTCGTCCATCACCCCTCATACCGCCCACGTGATAGTCCTGCAAAGCCAGACGCCGGATTTAACAGCTGGAAATGTCAGAGCAAAAATTGCTTTTTTAAAACTCGACCCACGACCCTGTTGTGTTTCAGACACACTTCAGATAAGCATGGATGTTTTTCTTAGAGGAAAAAGTCTGGGAAAGGTTTGAGCATGACATGTATTTTAATCATTTATTTACAGAAAATAACCAGCCACAGAAATCTGTCCCAAAATGTCCATGGAACACCTTGACCCCTTCATACACTAATTCAACTGTATCTGGAAAATAGATAAAAGATTAAAAAAAAAGAAAAGAAAAGAAAGTTTCTTATTAAAACTGGATTCTAAAATTCAAGCTTAGTACAAAGTAAAGATGTAAGGAAAGTATGTAAAATGTAAAGATGTAAAAATGACGGTGTAAAGTAAATATGTAAGGACAATACATTAAGTGTTACAATGCAAAATTAAAATGAAAAGATATAAACATGTAAAATGAAGGTGTAAAAAATAGATAAATTATGTAAAGATGTAAATATGTAATCATTTAAAGGTGCCACATGAACAACGATTGGCCTGTTGTTCAGATATGGGCGGGACTAAGCCGGACGGGGTCTCTCTCTCTCATGACTGGTGCAATTACGACCTCCGCTGGCTGATTGATGGCGCCTGCACAGAGATGAGAAAAGAGTGCTGTCAGGGTGTGTCTCGCCATACACAACGCTGAGCTGCACTGCACTCGTCAAAGTGTAGGTGATAAGATGCATACGGCTGCTGCCCACGTGTCGGAGGGGGCGTGGGTTAGCTTTGTTCTCCTCAATCAAAGCGGGGATCGGCATTGGTGGAGAAGAAGCATGACGCAATCAGGTAATTGGACGTGATAAAAAGGGGAGAAAAAGCATAAAGACATTTTTTTTTTTTTTTTTAAGATGTAAAAGTACATAAAGAAAAATGTGTCTAAATGTAAAGATATAAAGAATAATGTGTCTAAATGTAAGGTTGTAGTATAAATAAAAAAATAAAGATTTAAAGAGAATATGATGTAAAAAATCAGCATGTAAAAATGTAAAGAAAATATGTAAACAACGTAACCATGTAAAGTTAAGATATAAAGATGTGAAGATGAGATGTAGAGATTTTAGAGATTATAGTAAAATCAGGTGCCCGTGAGCTTTAACCCACACTACTGTATGATGCCTATAGGAGGTCGTTCGGCGCAGTAAGTGCTTTAGTAGACGCTATAACACTCCTACAGTAACTCTGCAGTGATGGGGAAGTGATTCGTCTGATCATTTACAGATGAGTGATTCAGGTCAGAGCGATTTGATTCAGTTAAATGATTCCTGAACTCCAGTGGAGGTGATTCTGTTTCTGACTGAGCTTTAACACCTGAACACTTTTACTGTACAACCATTTCACAGCAGACCATTTCTCACCTGGGATTTTACTGCACACGGTTCCACTGCACCTGATTTTACTGCATATCACTTTACTTTAGCACCATTTTACTGTTCCTGCCTTGTGCCTAATGATTCCAGATTAGACTTAGACAAACTTTATTGTCATTCATTATACACAAGTGTACGCAGAACGAAATTTCGTTGCAACTGGCTAGCACAGAATATACAGAGTAAGCGAGAAAATTATTGATATATAGTATCACAGGATTTAGATATAAAAATATATCAATGAATTATATAGCAGCACAGATTTAAATTTTAAAGTAGGTGATATAAAAAGTATATAAATATATAGAAAAGTAGCAGCAGGAATATTAAATATAGGTATATGGTATAGATACATAAATGTACTGTACATCTACATACAGTGTATCACAAAAGTGAGTACACCCCTCACATTTCTGCAAATATTGTATTATATCTTTTCATGGGACAACACTATAGAAATAAAACTTGGATATAACTTAGAGTAGTCAGTGTACAACTTGTATAGCAGTGTAGATTTACTGTCTTCTGAAAATAACTCAACACACAGCCATTAATGTCTAAATAGCTGCAACATAAGTGAGTACACCCCACAGTGAACATGTCCAAATTGTGCCCAAAGTGTCAATATTTTGTGTGACCACCATTATTATCCAGCACTGCCTTAACCCTCCTGGGCATGGAATTCACCAGAGCTGCACAGGTTGCTACTGGAATCCTCTTCCACTCCTCCATGATGACATCACGGAGCTGGTGGATGTTAGACACCTTGAACTCCTCCACCTTCCACTTGAGGATGTGCCACAGGTGCTCAATTGGGTTTAGTCCATCACCTTTACCTTTACCTTCAGTTTTCGAAGGGAGGGGATCATGCTCTGTTTCAGAATGTCACAGTACATGTTGGAATTCATGTTTCCCTCAATGAACTGCAGCTCCCCAGTGCCAGCAACACTCATGCAGCCCAAGACCATGATGCTACCACCACCATGCTTGACTGTAGGCAAGATACAGTTGTCTTGGTACTTCTCACCAGGGCGCCGCCACACATGCTGAGCCAAACAAGTTTATCTTGGTCTCGTCAGACCACAGGGCATTCCAGTAATCCATGTTCTTGGACTGCTTGTTTTCAGCAAACTGTTTGCTGGCTTTCTTGTGCGTCAGCTTCCTTCTGGGATGACGACCATGCAGACCGAGTTGATGCAGTGTGCGGCGTATGGTCTGAGCACTGACAGGCTGACCTCCCACATCTTCAACCTCTGCAGCAATGCTGGCAGCACTCATGTGTCTATTTTTTAAAGCCAACCTCTGGATATGACGCCGAACACGTGGACTCAACTTCTTTGGTCGACCCTGGCGAAGCCTGTTCCGAGTGGAACCTGTCCTGGAAAACCGCTGTATGACCTTGGCCACCATGCTGTAGCTCAGTTTCAGTGTGTTAGCAATCTTCTTATAGCCCAGGCCATCTTTGTGGAGAGCAACAATTCTATTTCTCACATCCTCAGAGAGTTCTTTGCCATGAGGTGCCATGTTGAATATCCAGTGGCCAGTATGAGAGAATTGTACCCAAAACACCAAATTTAACAGCCCTGCTCCCCATTTACACCTGGGACCTTGACACATGACACCAGGGAGGGACAACGACACATTTGGGCACAATTTGGACATGTTCACTGTGGGGTGTACTCACTTATGTTGCAGCTATTTAGACATTAATGGCTGTGTGTTGAGTTATTTTCAGAAGACAGTAAATCTACACTGCTATACAAGCTGTACACTGACTACTCTAAGTTATATCCAAGTTTCATGTCTATAGTGTTGTCCCATGAAAAGATATAATGAAATATTTGCAGAAATGTGAGAGGTGTACTCACTTTTGTGATACACTGTATATATACATACCTATAAAATAGCAGCATGAATAAAATATAAATAAAGTGACTTGTGGAGTTAAAAATTGTTCATATACATATTTGTAGGGTAGATAATGAGTTCACAGATGGCTTGTGGCTCAGTATTTTCCTTGAAATCGTCCAAAAGTGTTACGAGTTCAGTAGTCTAATGGCTTGGGGGAAAAAACTGTTACAGAACACCGAATACTCCTGAATCTTTTACCAGAAGCCAGCAGGGAAAACAGTCCACAGTGAGGATGTGAGGGGTCACTGATGATGTTGTGTGCTCGGGATATTCAGCGCACTGATGCAAGGTCCTGAATGGAGGAAAGAGAAGTCCCGATGATTTTCTCCGCTGTCCTCACTACTCTCCTCACATTCTTCCAGTCAGAGGCGCTGCAGCCTCCACACCACACAGAGATGCAGCTCGTCAGAATGCTCTCTATGGTGCTTCTGTAAAATGTGATGAGGATGGGCGGGGCAGGTTGACTCTCCTCATTCTGCGCAGGAAATGCAGACGCTGCTGTGCCCTCTTGACCAGTGACGTGGTGTTTACAGACCAGGTGAGGTTGTCTGTGATGTGCACCCCCAGGAACTTTATGCTGTTGACCACCTCCACAGCTGTATTGTTGATGAAAAGTGGAGCGTGGCTGGGCTGGTTTCTCCTAAAGTCGATGATGACCTCTTTTGTTTTATCCACGTTCAGGATCAAGTTGTTAGCACTGCACCAACCCACCAACAGCTCGACTTCCTCTCTGTTGGCCAGGTCGTTGTCATCCTTGATGACCACCACTGTAGTGTCGTCCGCGAACTTCACGATATGGTTAGTGGCAGACCTAGGGACACAGTTGTGAACAGCAGGGGGCTCAGTACACATCCTTGAGGGGAGCGTGTGCTGAGGGTGATGACACTGGAGGTGTTCTGTCCAACCCTAACTGACTGTGGTCGTTCAGTGAGGAAGTCTAGCAGCCAGTTTCGCAGGGGGGTGCTGAAGCCCAGGGATTCCAGTTTGTTCACCAAATGCTGTGGAATTATGGTGTTGAACGCCGAACTGAAATCTAGGAACAGCATCCGCACATGAGTGTTCTTCTCCTCCAGGTGTGCAAGGCTCAGGTGAAGAGCAGAGGAGATGGCGTCCTCTGTGGAGCGGTTTGGCCGGTAGGCAAACTGGAAGGGATCGAATGTGGGGTGGGGGATCGAATTGGCTTTGCTAACACGAACTCGTTAGCAAGCCAATCGAGCGTTTCATTACCACGTCATCTGTGTGACGCAAACCAAATAAATGCAAATAACAGAAGAAGAAGAACCTTTATTGTCATTATACTTGTGTTCAACAAAATGTAGTTTGATACTCTCCAAAATATACAAAGAAGAAGAAGATAAAGTATTTACATAAACAGCATTTCTTACTAACAATTACAATCAGAAGCTCTGATTGGTTCAGAAAGCACTTTTTCAATCATTAGCGCAATTTCTGTAGGAGCGTTCCATTCACCCCAGTTGTTCCTGTGAAGTGCACTACGTTGGGTATTCCACCATTTTAAGTAGGGAGCGACGCTTCATCACCACGCCGGAAGCTGGCTGGAACATTTACCCATTGCGTGTGTTGCAGGTTAAGACGGCCGGAGCGTTATTATTATTAGAGAGCAGTAAATGACACGATCAGAATGATGTCGGATCATATATATATATTAGGGCTGTCAAACGATTAAAAATTTTAATCGCGATTAATCTCAGAATTTCATATAGTTAATCGCGATTAATCGCATTAAATAAAATCTGTGTAAATGTTATAGAAAACAAGGTTTTTTAAGTGAAATGTGAAAAGTGGACGTTTCTACACGAAGTGAGTGTGTTTTGACCCTTTTGGGGCTTCCATAGTTCATGGACTAGCGTGCTTGACTCCGGTATTCAGTGCCGTAACAGATTAAGTTAATAAAGTGTTTTGCTCCCGACAACTTGTGAATATACCGTGTATTTATTTCTTTATTATGCAAGTGCATCCCTACGACGCTCAGTTATATTATTTTAACAAACCGCAAATGAACAACGGTGGCAAGTCCGACATTAAAACGTTGGTTCTACCAGTCAAGTCTCAACATGAACTAGAATTTGCGTTAACGGCACTATTTTTTAAAATCGCGTTAAATTGAGATTGCGTTAATGCGTTATTATCGCGTTAACTTCGACAGCCCTAATATATATATATATAATTGTCACATGTAACTAATGTTGCTGACTTTTGTTGTCCACAAGTCATTTTTTTGTGAGTCACGAGTCGAGTCTGAAGTCGCTGTGTGTGCGACTTACGTGCGACTCGAGTCCCCATCTCTGTACCGTAGTGGTTAAGGTACTGAACTAGTACAGCAAAACTGTACTACTCAACTGTTGGGCCCCTGAGCAAGGCCCTAAACACTCAATTGCTTGCATTGTATCGTCACAATTGTAGGTCGCTTTGGATAAAAAATGTCTGATAACTGCTGTGGGTGTAAATGTGAGTCTGCCATGTTTGTATTTGTGAGGAGCAACAGCAGTGGTGCAGTACAGGAGTGGCGTGGATGAGTATCAGAGGGGATGTAAACGGACCCGCCGTGTGTTTATAGACAGTCTCACCTTATTTATAGGAGCACAGAGAGCTGAATGACCTCTGGAGGACCTTTAATCAGACGTGTTTAAAACATTAAAACTATTACAGGACAGATAAATGCAGGGTGGAGCTCCGGCTCGTCCTTCTGCGCTGCCCAGGCCGCTGATTACATTTAAAACTAAACGCTTTTGGAGTTTAATCAGGCTCGAACGCTTCAGACTCATTCGCTTTATTTCCGTCAGTAACCTGCAGCTTGTAAACTATTTTATTATCACATTTTATTAACAGTTTAAAGCCAGAAATAAAAACAGGAACGAGACGTCAAAGACGTTTAAGTGCAGCGTAAAAGAAAATCATCACCCACTCGCTGCCTTATTTAATTATTTTATCTGATTTCTCTCTCACCTTTAAATGCTTTTTATTGTTTCTGTATTATTTTGTTAACATTTATTATTATAACCATATAGAAGCACTTTGTAGTTCTACAATTACTGACTGTAGTCCATCTGTTTCTCTACATGCTTTGTTAGCCCCCTTTTATGCTGTTCTTCAATGGTCAGGACCCCCACAGGACCACCACAGAGTAGGTATTATTTAGGTGGTGGATCATTCTCAGCACTGCAGTGACACTAACATGGTGGTGGTGTGTTAGTGTGTGTTGAGTGGATCAGACACAGCAGCACTGCTGGAGTTTTTAAACACCGCACTAACACTGCTGGACTGAGAATAGTCCACCAACCAAAAAATATACAGCCAATAGCGCCCCGTGGGCAGCGTCCTGTGACCACTGATGAAGGTCTAGAAGATGACCGACTCAAACAGCAGCAATAGATGAGCGATCGTCTCTGACTTTACATCTACAAGGTGGACCAACTAGGTAGGAGTGTCTAATAGAGTGGACAGTGAGTGGACACAGTGTTTCAGCAGCACAACACACACTAACACACCACCACCATGTCAGTGTCACTGCAGTGCTGAGAATGATCCACCACCTAAATAATACCTGCTCTGTGGGGGTCCTGTGGGGGTCCTGACCATTGAAGAACAGCATGAAAGCAGGTTAAAAAAGTATGTAGAGTAACAGATGTACTACAGTCAGTAATTGTAGAACTACAAAGTGCTTCTATATGGTAAGTGGAGCTGATAAAATGGACAGTGAGTGTAGACACAAGGAGGTGGTTTTAATGTTATAGCTGATCAGTGTATATTGATTCGATTTGATTTGAGAAGGGATGTCCAGATACTTTTGACCCTGTAGTGTTTTTCTACAGTAGTGTAGATGGGACCGTTCCCTCTCTCTCTCCATTATTTCCTTTTTCTTTCTGCTTTTTGCTGCAGTATTTTTTCTCGCTGTGGTCTTTATCTCACACAAACACCCGCTGCTCTGTTTTTGCCTCCTTTAGTGTTTTATTTTATTTATTTATTTATTTATTTCAGCGTTCTTGCTTCTTTATGCTGTCGTATTTTTTTCCTCTCTTTTTCCTTCTTGTTTTTTGTTCTGGTCCATTTTTATGACCTTGTGTTTATTCTTTTTATTTAATGCTTTTGTCTTTCACCTCTCTCTCTCATATGCTTTCTCTCTCTCTCTCTCTCTCTCTCTCTCATGGATTCCAAAAATGGCGACAGTGGCGGCGCTGTTGTCCCTCCCCGCCCCCTGTGGTCACGTGACCTCGGTCTGATGCGCCGTGAGCGTAAAAGTTTACGAGCGTCAGTGTCTGAGCCGCTGCATCCATCTTCATCTGCACCGAGTGTGTTACGTAACGCTGTTGTCCTCCCTCCATACACACACACACACACACACACACACACACATCTGGTCATGTGTATAGAAATGAATAAAAATCCACACCAAGCTCTATGTGATCTGTTCAGCTAGGCCTCTCACATGATTTTGAAGTACGTCTGTGGGGATTTGTGTCCACTCAGTCAGAATATGATCCCATTTGTATGGCTGGGCGCTGATGTTGGTCAGGAAAGCCTCAGTTGATGAAACACAGACGTATGGGCGGACAGATAAACAGACAGTCAGATGGAAGGACAGATCATTGGAGAGATGAATTGGTAGGCAGTCAAGGACAGACGGGTGAACAGACTCATTAACAGACAGACTGACCAACAACATTTACAATTATCCAAAACACTGAATACAGTGCAAGCATTTGAGCATTAAGGGCCTTGTTTAGGGGCCCATCTGTAGCACTTTGGCAGTGGTGGGTTCTGAACCAGCAACCTTTTGATCACCAGTCCAATCAGCCTTACCTGCTAAATGCATGGATGGATGCACAGACTGACTGACGGTATTTTATTGTTTTACCGGCTCTTACTAAGAGGGGGCGATAATTCTGGAGCCGACTGTTTATACACTACATGGACAAAAGTATGTGGACACCTGACCG
>NC_085998.1:3676995-3731995 GCF_030014385.1 Trichomycterus rosablanca
TAAAATACAAAATAAAAAAGATTATTAAAATAATAAATAAAAAAGATTAATAAAATAATAAATAAAAAAGATAAATGACATAATAAATAAAAAATAACTAAATAACGTAGTCACAGTTCTGGGTAAGGAATGAAGGTCTGCAGCAGTAGAGAATAAATAGATATGACTAAATTGGAGGGGAAATATTTTACAGTAGAACTCGTTTAAGATAAAAGGAACCGCTTTAGTTATTTTAGTCTGTCAGACAGGACGTTAAATAGAAAGATTAAGAAATATAAAGATGTTTAGTGAGAGCTTCTCCAGGCTGAATGTCTGACAGTAGATGAGCGTCGCCGTCGATCCGTCACATTAATGATGATTTACAGCAGAAACGTTCCGTCAGAACGAGGAAACGCTCACACACTCGTATTCAACAGCAGTTTAGCTTCTTTATTATTTACTTTATTGCTCGAGCAGCTTTTAATAGGAATAACGTGACCCTGTGAGGAGGATTTAATCCTGATAAGTAAACAGCTCGTGTTTGTTCTGTGGGTGCTTTATATTCCGGAGGTACGGGCGGCGCTCTGTACCCGCGGGTTTGTGCCCCCTAATTTTTATTTGACTGCGGATCGCAAATATTTGGAATGAAATAACAGTTCAGAACAGAGAAAGCTTAATTTGGCGTGTGGTGAGAACTACACTGAACCCTCGTGAAGAAAGAAAAGTGTTGATATAACCTGCTGTATAACTTGCTGTATAACCTGCTGTAGCCTCCTGATCCTCTCGCTCTCTCTCTTTGTTTATTTATTTTATTTTACACAGATTTGAGGTGGTACAAGTGGACAGGTTTAAATACTCGGGGTCGAGTGCCGAAAAAAGGGGGCAGTGTTATTAAACGAATGTGTTTAAAGAGATAACAATAAGGATGATAATAAAAGTGACTTATTGTCATACTGAAAACAACAATTCTTCATTGGCCAAAACTGTCTAGCCAATAAGAGGTGTCAGTGCGCTCACAGTGCAGGTCCCAAGCAGGGATAGAAATAGGGATGTTACGTCAGGAAGGGCAACTGTTTCATGTCTTTTTTTTTCTCTCTCTCTCTTTTGATATGGTCAAGCCCAGATCTCTTAAAAATAAATAAATAAATAAATAAATAAATAAATAAATAAATAAATACAATGTTAAAAATACATAGATAATAAATAGAGAAATAAATACAATGTAAAAAAATACATAGATAATAAATAAATAGATAGATAAATAAATAAATACAATGTAATAAATACATAGATAATAAATAAATAGATAGATAAATAAATAAATACAATGTAATAAATACATAGATAATAAATAAATAAATAAATAAATAAATAGATAAATAAATAAATACAATGTAAAAAATACATAGATAATAAATAAGTAAATAGATAGATAAATAAATAAATACAATGTTAAAAATAAATAGATAATAAATAAATAAATACAATTAAAAATAATTAAATAACTAATTAAATACAATTAAATAAATAAATGAATAAATCTATAAATAAATAATTAAAGAACCATTTAAATAAATAAATACAATTAAATAATTAAATATATACAAATAAATAAAAAACTAACTACTGAATAATAAATGAAATTTAAAACTTAAATAAAAATAAAAGAATAAATATTTAAATTAAAAAAAAGTGTAAAGTAAAATAGTAAATAAATAAAAAATAGCTAAATAAATAAATAAATACAAATAAATAATAAAATAAAATAAATAATTAAATAACTTACTAAACAAATACATAAATAAAATGTAAAAAGTAAATCAATAAGAACTAAATACAGACACTTATGGGTTCCTCGTAAAGTAGTGCTTTTACCTCCAAATTCATCACTTGCTGTTTATGTATTAAATATTTAATCCTCTCTGTCCCGTCTCTGTGTTCCTCCTCTCAGGTGCGGTGGAGAAAAGCTCTAAACACGGTGCAGAAGATAAAACCCAGAACATCATCATGGCCATGAAGGAGAGGATGAAGATCCGCGAGAAGAACCGACCCGAGGTGTTCGAGCTTATCCAGGAGATGTTCCAGCTCTCTAAAGAAGACTTCACCTCTCACTTAAAGAGTGCCAAACAGGCCGTGCTGGAGGGCATGTCCAAGTGGTCAGCCAAGATCGCCATCATCGGTCAGTGCACACATTAGACTTTTACTCACATACATGCAGCTTTTATGATTTTAATGGTTTCTGTAGGAAAATAACCGGAACAAGAACTTCTTTATTTAAAATAGTCGAGTTCTTTTAGTTCTTTTAGTTCCTGAAAACATTTTGGGTCAAAAATATACATGGACAAAAGTAATATTTGAACGTGTTTCAGCCACAACAACTGCTAACAGGTGTTATTAATGTAATTTATTTATTTAGCCTTTTTATTTATTTAGAAAGAGCCTTCCATAAACTGTTGCTCCTTTATATAACTGATTATAGCAACAGTTTAGGGAAGACTTTTTCTAAATAAATAAATAAATAGATAGATAATAAATAAATGAATACAATTAAAAACAACTAAATAAATAAATACAATTTAAAGACAAATAAAAATGAATAATACTTAAATTAATAAATGAATAAAATGTATAATTAATTCAGTAAATAACTAAATAAATCAACAGATAAATAACATGTAAAAACTAAATAAATAAATATGATTTAAAAGCAAATAAAAATAAATAATAAACTAAATAAACTAAATAAATAAATAAAATGTGAAAAATAAATAAAGAACTAAATAAATAAAATGTAATGAATAAATAAACTATTAATAAATACAATAAAAAGTATTTAAAACAAATTAAAAATAAAATTAAAAAATAATTAAAATAAGTAAATAAGGAACTAGCTAAATAAATAAATACATTTAAGACAAATAGAAATGAATAATAATAAATGTATACCTAAATAAATGAACAAATAAATAAAATGTAAAATAAATAAATAAACAAATAAATAAAATGTACAAAATAAATAAATAAAATGAATGAATATGATTTAAAATCAAATACAAATCAAAAATAAATATATAAAGTAAATAAATAAATAAATAAATAAAATGTAAAAACCAAAAAAGAACTAACTAAATTAAATGTAATAAATAAATATACTATATAAATAAATACAATAAAAATATTTAAAACAAATTAAAAATGAAATTAAAAAATAATAAAAAGAAATAAATAAGGAACTAGCTAAATAAATAAATATATAACTAAATAAAAAAAAAAAAATTAAGTAAATAAATAGGCGAAATAAAAAAACATAATAAAGTATTTAAAACAAATTTAAAAAAAAAAAATAAGGAACTTAGGGAATAAATAACTAAAAAACAAAACAAAAATTTTATAAAAACACATGAATCCCAAAATTTAAATGTTTAAATGTTAATAAAAGTGCCAGCACTGTTTAGCTGGTTTTCTTTTTTCCTGTATATTTGTAGCTAATACAGTGAGTTAGCATTTGTTAGCTTTATTTGCGCTTTACGTATCTAGACTGGTCCTAATGTTATGATTTTGGTCAGTGAATTAAAAAAAAAATAGATAAGTCTGAGCTTCTTCAAACAATAAAACAACAAATGCCACAGACTGACATGTGCCCTTCAGACTTGTGAACCGCTTCTTTTCCCCTACCAGAGACTCAAAGAGTCTCACAGAGAGCGGTATCATGTACGGACGAGCCACACACTCCTCACTATTTACAAAATTTTCCATCTTGCGTGCAGTCAGCCGACAACAGACTGTGTCCATGTAGGTGCCTGGCTGGGCGATAGCACAGCTGAGATTCAAACCCGGACTCCAGCAGTGGTGATGTAGCGCATTTAGATTTAATGTATGTCCAAGCGGTCGATATATTGATTATTTCTATTTTGTACACGTGCTTTGTCCACTAATCTTCAAACCACTTTAGTGCTAGTACACACACACACACACACACACACACACCACTCAGAATCCATTAAGGATACAGACAGCACTCACCACAAGCCTTTGAGATCCCTGAGTGCAGCGGGTGCTTGTTTATATAAACACAATTTATACCAAATTCATTCATTTATTCACTGTCAGTTTTACCACCCGCTTTATCCTGGTCAGGGTCACAGTGGGTCTGATTCATTGAGCAATGAATCAATGAATCCCCCCCCCACACCCACACACACACACTTGTGCAAGTTTTAGTATCTCCACTTAACCTGACTGCATGTTTTTGTACTGTGGGAGGAAACCGGAGCTCCCAGAGGAAACCCACACGGACACAGGGAGAACATGCAAACTCCACACAGAAAGGACTCGGACCTGCAGTCCTCAAGAGTCTCCGCCAGTATAGTATTATATTATATATCATAGGCCAGGGCAGTGGTAGCTCAGCGGTTAAGTTCCTGGACTAGCAATCAGAAGGTTGCCATTTCAAGTTCCACTTTAGATAGACAGACAGACAGACAGACAGATTGATAGATTATAGATAGACAGATAGATTATAGATAGACAGACAAACAGACAGACAGACAGACAGATTGATAGATTATAGATAGACAGATAGATTATAGATAGACAGACAGACAGACATGCAGACAGGCAGGCAGACAGATAGAAAAATAGATAGACAGATACATACATAGATAGAGACAGAGAGACAGACAGATAGATAGATAGACAGACAGATAGAGACAGGCAGACAGATAGACAGACATAGATAGATAGACAGATAGAGACAGGCAGACAGATAGACAGACAGATAAATAGACAGACAGACAGACAGATAGATAGATAGACAGACAGACAGACAGGCAAACCAACAGACAGATAGACAGACAGACAGACAGACAGACAGACAGACAGATAAGAAGAAAGACACATCCAGGATTTTGAGAACAACATCAGAAAACTGCTGGAGGATGAAGATGATCACCACTGAGCGAGTGGACGAGACGACCAGAACAGAACACGAGCTGCTGAACCACATAAAGTCCTACAAGTTACGTTTCTCTAGGTGTGATGAGGAGCTACATGAGGAAGAACTCTGAGATTGTCTGGCATTAAAGCACAAACCCTAATAACAGCATTTTTTGGAATCTTTACCTCGCGTCTCCTGTAAGATCGTGGATCAGTGTGCCAGGATGGTGGGGGTAGATAGATGGGTGGGGGTAGATAGATGGGTGGGGGTAGATAGATGGGTGGGGGTAGATAGATAAGTGGGGGTAGATAGATGGGTGGGGGGGTGGGGGTGAATATTCTCCTGCTTTAATTTAGCGCTCCTGTTCGACCCTCCTGCTTTATTTAGGCTTCGCTCATGAACTCATTGACTTATTTATTAATAAACGCCGGGATGGCACATCGATCCAGCCTCGGTACGGACAGCCCGGCCCACACCTCCTGCGGGGTTCGATATTTTTATGGTATAGAGGTTTAACTGGAGGGGAGGTTCGGCTCCATGGGGGGGGCGGTCTGACGGCTCCGAAATTTATTCTCAGATCCTGAGAGGAATGAGGTTCATCCAAACACTCGCATCAGCAAATCCTCGCCAAATACACTCGCACGCTGGATGCTGGATGCCGGCCACCAATATGAGCCTAGTAAATAAAAGGACGGGGGGTTCAATTTCACTGTTGGGCCCTTGAGAGGCCCCTGATGTCTGGGAGTCTCAAGGGTTTGGAATTTAGTTACTTGGAAGCTTCACTGGAAATGATGTGTCTTCATTCATTCATTCATTCATTCATTGTATGTTTTGTCATCGCTTTATCCTGGTCAGGGTCGCTGTGGGTCTGATTCACTGGCCAAAAAAGCAAGAAACACCCCGGACAGGTCACCAGTCCATCACACACACACACACACACACACACACACACACGTAGACACTGTGGAGGATGAACAGACTGAATAATTCATCCTCTCACTCATTCATATTAAATGAGCGAGCACTCGGCGTCCCTGTACGGTGGCGAGTGAAAAACGATGGCGGCAGCACGGGATGTTCAAGGAACTCTAATTAATTTCTGGGGATTTTATCTACACGGACACGCTGGTGGACAGCCTCGCAGCTTCAGGTTCGAACCGTTGCTCTGATCTGATTACAGAAATGCATTTGATGGGACGTGTAGTATTAAACAATTATATATATATGTATATATATATATGCTTTATCCTGATCAGTGTAATGCATGTTTTTGTACTGTGGGAGGAAACCGGAGCACCCAGAGGAAACCCACACAAACACGGGGAGAACATGCAAACTCCACACAAAAAGGATGAAGAAGAAGAAATAGAAAGAAGATAAAGAAGAAAAAAAGAAAAAAAGGTGAAGAATAAGAAGAAAGACCGCTTCACCTGTTGCCTCCTTGCTGTGAGGCAAAAGTGCTACCCACCGAGGAAGAAGAAAGAAGAAAAAGAAGAAGAAGAAGAAGAAAATCTAAAATTAGAAAAATAAGAACTAGTAGTAGAAGAGGAATATGATGAAGAGGAAGAAAATGAAAGAACAAAAATAAGTAGAAAAATAAGAAGAAAAAAGAAGGGAAAAGAAGAAAAAAGAAAAAGAAAAAAAAGAAAGAACAAAAAAGAACAAAAAGAAAGAAATAAGGAGAAGACGAAGAAAAAAGAAACAGAAGACAAAGAAGAATAAGAAGACTGCTTCACTTGCTGAAAGGCGACCATGCTACCCACCGAGCCACTGAGGAGAAAAAAAGAAGAGAAAGAAGAAGTAGAAGAAAGAACAAAAAGAAGAAGAGAAATAAAAATCTGAAAAATAAGAATTAGTAGTAGAAGGGGAAAATGATGAAGAAGATGGAAGAAAGAACAAAAAAAAAGTAGAAGAATAAGAGGAGGTAGAGGAGGAAAGATGAAAAGAAAAAAGAAGATAGAAGATAAAAGAAGAAGAACGAAAGAAAAAGAAAGAAGAAAAAGAAGAAGAAAAAGAAGAAAGAATAAAGACCACTTCACCTGGGAATCGAACCCAGGACCTTCTTGCTGTGAAGCGACAGTGCTACCCACCGAGCCACCGAGAAAGAAGAAAGTACAAGAAAGAACAAAAAGAAGAAGTAGAAAATTAAGAAGTAGAAGAAAATGAAGATGATGAAGATGAAGAAGAAGAAATAAAGAAGATGAGAGAGAAAGAAGAAAGTAGAAAAAGAAGAAAAAGAAAGAAGAAAAGGAATTAGAAACAGAAGAAAAAGAAGAAACATCAAACATTAGAAAAATAAGTAGTAGAAGAAGAGGAAGAAGATAAAGATGAGTAAGCAGGAAAAAGAAGAAAAAAGAAAAAGAAGAAAAAAGAAGAAGAAAAAGAAGACACAAGAAGAAAAAAGAAAATAAATAAAAGAAGAAGAACGAAAGAAGAAGAAAGAAAAAGAAAGAAGAAGAAAAATAAAGACTGCTTCACCTGGGAATCGAACCCAGGACCTTCTTTATTGTGAGGTGACAGTGCTACCCACCAAGCCACCAAGGAAGAAGAAGAAAAAGAAGAAAGAACAAAAAAGACGCAGAAGAAAGAACAAAAAGAAGAAGTAGAAGAAGAAAAAGAAGAAAAGGGAAGAGAGAAGAAAATTAAGATGGAGAAGAAGAAAGACTGGGACTGGGAATTGAACCCACAACCTTCTTGCTGTGAGATGAGCCACCGTGCCGCTCTGTGCAGAAACTCCTGTGCCCTTTAACCTCACTGAACGTTTTTAGGATGAATTGGAACTTTGGCTGCCAGCCAGAGCTGTTTATCCAGTATCAGTGCACGACCTCACAAAGGCTCCTTTGCTTTTCTTTTGATCTCTGGTGGTTTTCCTTTTGAAGTTGACCCACCCTGGACGTTCGGTACCTCAGGTGTGGTCAGGACGACAGGTGCCACGCATTTCCGTCTCGGGTGCAGGTCACGTCCGGTGTCGGAGGTGTCGTCTGACTTTTCTCTTTGAAGTCGCCGCCGGTTTTATCGACTTCATTTCCTTTGTTCTTTCTCAGCTGGGATTGGCACAGGTTGGCGCTGGTGCCACTTCAGATCTCATCCTGTTTCTTTTATCCATCCTCTCCTTCTCCTGTGTGTGTGTGTGTGTGTGTGTGTGTGTGTGTGTGTGTGTGTGTGTGTGTGTGTGTGTGTGTGTGTGTGTGTGTGTGTGTGTGTGTGTGAGCACATGGTCACCTCACTTTGTTGAGAGCGTGTGGGGTGTGGTGCCCCCTGCTCAGACTAACACACTGATGGTTTTTGGTTCGTTTCCCTTGAGTGTTTTATTTTGGTTATATTTGTGACCACGGTGGGTTCAGTGTCCTGCAGCTGGGTTCATTCCTGTAAAATCTCAGGTGGCACAGACAGAAAAGTCTGATTAAAAACACATTTTAATATAAAAGCATTTTGTACGAGTGCTCTTAAACTTTTGACTCGTATAACCGATCGTTAGATCTACTGTCTGTTTATTTATGACCCATCAAGTGTTAGAAATACAAGAATATTATAAATAAATCTAAATGTTAATAAATCTATTTATTCTTCATTTTTGTCTTATTCATCCTTGTCTAATTTTTTCTTCTTTTCCTTATTATTTGTTTCTTTTTATCTTTTGCTTCTTTTTCTTCTTCATCTTTTTTACTGTCATTTTTCTTTTTCAATATCCTTCTGTTCTTTCTTCTTTTTTTAATTTTCTCCTTTTTTCTTTGTATTTTTCTTCTTATTGTTTTTCTTTCTGTTCTTTTTGTTCTTTTTTCTTTTCTTCTTTCTGTTCTTTCTTATTTTTTTCTTTGTATTTTTCTTATTATTATTATTTTGCTTTCTGTTCTTTCTTCTTCTTTTCTACTTCTTTTTTCTTTCTGTTCTTTTTTCTTCTTTTTTTCTTTCCTTCTTTCTGTTCTTTCTTCTTTTTTTCTTTGTATTTTTCTTCTTATTATTATTTTTCTTTCTGTTCTTTCTTCTTTTCTACTTCTTTTTTCTTTCTGTTCTTTCTTCTTTTTTTCCTTTCTGTTTTTCTTTCTTCATTTTCTGTATGTTCTTTTTCTGTATGTTCTTTTTCTGTATGTTCTTTTTTTATCTTTCTGTTCTTTTTTCTTTTTCTTTTCTTATTATTTTTCATTTTATTTTTGTTCTTTCTGTTTCTTTCTGTTCTTTTTTGCTTTTTCTTTCTGTTCTTTGTTGTTCCTCTTTTATTCATCCTTTTTTTCTTCTTTTTTGTGTCCTTTCTTCGTCTTTCTTGTTTTTTATTCTTCTTCCTCTTTTATTCTTCTTTCCTCTCTGTAGTGCTGTGTGCTCAGGGTCTGCAGGCGAAGGATAAGACCGGTTCCAGTGACCCCTATGTGACTGTGCAGGTGGGAAAAACCAAACGAAGAACCAAAACCATTTTCGGGAACCTGAACCCGGTCTGGGACGAGAAGTTCTTATTGTAAGTGTTATTTTCTTTATATTAGCTAATTACAAACAAGGTGTACCTGTGACTTATCATTAAGGAGGTGTAGCCTGTGTACCTGTCAGTCACAGTAAAGGAGGCGTGGCCTGTGTACCTGTCAGTATTAAACAAGAGGTGTGGCCTGTGTACCTGTCAGTCACAGTAAAGAAGGCGTGGCCTGTCTTGCATGCAGGATGGAAGGTTGGACTGGGTTCCTCCTGTTTGTTGCTGCAACAGCAGCTCCTGCTGTTCGGTGGAGTCCAGGAATTATCCTGACTGTCGGAGGAAACCCACACAGACACAGGAACACAGGGAGAACATGCAAACTCCAGCCCATTCTTTCTGTAAAGTGGCAGCACCACCTACTGCGCCACCGTGCCGCCCAGGAATGAACCCGTTTGACTTAATGAAGTCATTATGTCGTCCCGGAACTCTTTACTTCAGGTTAACTGTTCCTATTTACTGGTACCGGTTTATTTATTTATTTAGACTAATGGACGTCATTTAGAGAAAAAGAAGCACTTAGTGACTTTTAGGTTTGTATAAACGTACTCGGAGTAAAGAAGGAACTGTGGTCACTGCTGCTCTGGGTTCTTCGTCCATTATTAACAGCACAAGTTCAGGTTCTGACCAGCTGGACAGTATACGGACAAAAGTATTGGGACGCCCCTTATAACTTTGCAGCAACAGTTTATTTTACTTTTTTTCTGTTTTATTTATTCATTCATTTTCTTTTTGCTGAATTTTTTTGAGGCCGATAGCAGAGCTGAGATTCGAACTCCAGAGCTCGAGATCTGCTTATGACTAGTTCACACTACACAGTTTTTTGCCCTGATTTTCACTTGCAGACTGGTCGGCGCTAGATGTGGCAGCTCGGGAGCAACTCAGGGATCGAAACTCAGCTCTCAATCTCTGTGTGAACCGCTCAACAACTCGATCCAAATATAAAATATCTAGCAGGCTAAATATCTTGATCAGTCGGCCGACTGGCAGCGAGTGCTATGTCGAACTACAGCCAATGAGAACGCAGGATACGGGGTTTGGAAAACCCGGGGGAGGAGTGTAAAAACGTGGGAAAAATATTTATTAACCTCCAACTCACTACAGAACAGAACAGAACAGACGCCCCCTGCTGGTCACGTAACCAAATTCACCCAGATTAATTTATTTTTCCTCTTTTCTTTTACGCTGCACATCAGCGCACAAACTTTGATCGCTCGCTTATTGTTGACGTGCATTTTTGGACGTGGTATCTCTAAACCCCTCGTCATTTCTCACGTGTGTTTTCGTGACAAAACTTAGTTTGGGAGACCAGACAAACTCATCCCGGTGATAGATGGTGTCGTGTGTGTGACCCCTTATCGCCGATCAGTCGTGTAGTGTGAAAACCACAATGACTTGAAAGACTCCCGATTACAAGAGATCCAATCGTGTAGTGCGAACTGTACAGCGACTCGGCAACTCCGTGTGAATTTGGCATTAGCGGTTAAGGGACTGGAGTAGTAATCAGAAGGTTGTTGGTTCAAGCCTTACTGCTGCCAAGCTGCCACTGTTGGACCTCTGAGCAAGACCCTTAACCCTCATTGCTCAAGCTGTTGTCTGCTAAACGCCGTCAATGTAAACGTAATGACGGTTGTTCTCTGAAAGCAGGGGTGTTAAACCACCGGTCAGCGTTAGGATGAAAGACCCGAGATGATCCAAGGATGATCTGATCCTGGACTTCTGGATCCTGGTTCTGATGCTCGTTTTCATCGCGTCAGACAATAAAAATGATCTATAGATAAAACGACTCCATGATTTTCAGTTTATGAAGTCGTTATTGGGTTCTAAAACATTTTGAGTTATTATCTCGGCGCTCGGCAGAACATTTCAAACAACCAGCAAAGAGAAAGTGGAAATAAAACCCTGTAAGATTCAGCAGGTGTTAAACAGCCATCGCTAATCTGGGCTGTTTTTTTTTCCCAAACTTAGTCGTATCCAATTCCCTCTCTACTGCTGTGGACCTCCGTTCCTGACCCAGGAGAGTCGTGACTAACACACACCCCTCCGACACGTGTGCAGTGGCCAAGCGCTTCGTTTCACCTGCATGAAGTGGGTTCATATGGAGATCCGTATCACGCACAGAGAGTCAAGCATCAATCTCCGTTATCCCCCGTCTCTGTGCAGTGCCATCGATCGGCCAGCAGAGGTCGTAACTGCGGCAGTCATAAAGAATCCTCTCCGTCAATCCCTCAGATGAGCCAATCATTGTTCGTATAGGCGCTCGGCCGATCAGTAGCAGGGCTGAGACTCGAACCTGTGAGTTTGAGATGTCAGTTCTGGTGTGCTAGCGCATTTTTACCGCTTTACACTTACTATGCTGTGCAGTTTCAATTTCAGGCGGCACATCATGACTGAACATTAGCCTGTAATGTTATTGCCCAACCGGCTGATAGCACCGCTGAGATTTGAACCTCAGATCTCAGCAGTTGTGGGCTAGCTCTCATGCTGCTCTCCAATGCACATCTGGGGAATTATTATTATTATTATTTTTATTATTTCGACTGCACCCATTGGGCGTCACCACAGCGGATCACGGATATTTGATTTCATACTCGATTTGGCAGATATTGGCACATCGCTGCTGTGTGTCCGGGCCTGGGACTGGCACTAAGGGTGCACCGATGTGTCCCACCATCGTTAGGTCTGTATCTGTGAGCCCAGCCAGGATTCGAACCCCTGGAACCATTATGCCACACCAGCACATTATTTCTGAGGAAGCATGTATCAGCCTTAATAGCGCCATTATAGAGCAGCGGTACGTTTCCATGTTTAACGTAATTACTGCGACGCTAATGTGATTATTCTGTCTGAAACACACTGAGTCAGGACGTTAGTGCTCGGCACAGCATTCGGAACAATGGATGAGAATCAGACCCATTAGGCCTTAGCATTTATAATAAATTTAATGATGCTGTTTATGTTACTCTATATGGCCAAAAGTATCTGCACCCCTGTGCACCAAGCGAGGACCATAAAGCCAGGGTTTGATCAGTTTGGCTTACAGGACCTCCACTGAACTTCTTTGGGATGAATTGAAACATTGATTGCCAGCTAGATCTTAAATCTATTAATTCAACCAGCCATTCATCCATCCATCCATTCATCCGTCCATCCAACATTCATCCAACCATCCATCCATCCATAAATGTATCTATCCATCCATGCATCTAACTAACCAACTAAACAACCAACAACCCATATATCCATCCATCCATCTATCCATCTAACCATTTAACCAACCATCCATCCATCCAACTAACCAATTAAACAACCAACAACCCATATATCCATCCATCCATCCATCCAACCATCCATCCATCCATCCATCCATCTATCTAACCTACTAACCAACTAACTGCCCGTCCGTCTGTCCGTCCATCCAACCATCCATCCATAAATGTATCTATTCATCCATGCATCTAACTAACCAACTAAACAACCCATATATCCATACATCCATCTTTCCATCTAACCAACTAACCAACCAACCAACCATCCATCCATCCATCTAACTAACCAACTAAACAACCAACAACCCATATATCCGTCCATCTATCCATCTAATCAACTAACCAACCATCCATCCATCCATCTAACTAACCAACTAAACAACCAACAACCCATATATCCATCCATTCATCTAACCAACTAACCAACCATCCATCCATCTAACTAAACAACCAACAACCCATATATCCATCCATCCATCTAACCAACTAACCAACCATCCATCCATCCATCTAACTAACCAACTAAACAACCAACAACCCATATATCCATTCATCCATCCATCCAACCATCCATCCATCCATCCATCCATCCATCTAACCTACTAACCAACCAACTGTCCCTCCGTCCAGCCAACATCCATCCATCCATCCATCCATAAATGTATCTATTCATCCATGCATCCAACTAACCAACCAATAACCCATATATCCATCCATCTATCCATCTAACCAACTAACCAACCAACCATCCATCCACCCGTCCATTCGTCCATCATCCATCTATCCATCCATTTAACCAACCAACAAACCAACCACCCATTCATTCTGACATCCATCCAACCATCCATCCATCCATCTAACCTACTAACCAACCAACTGCCCATCCACTTATCCATCCAACATCCATCCATTCAACATCCATCCACCCATCAACACACGTAAAACCATTTCTATTAGCTCCTATTAACCTGACAGAGGGAGAACATGCAAACTCCACACAGAAAGGACTCTGGCCATCCTGCTGGGGAATCAAACCCAGGCCCTTCCAGGCACGACCCACTGCGCCACCATATCAAAAAGAACTGACCACGTTTCACACCCTGTCCCAACTGTTCTGAAGCTGGGGTTTGTATTCCGAGTAAAACTCTGCACCTGAACCTGAAGGCTGGAGTTAGAACCTTCACCGCACTGATGATATCGAAGGTGACGGGTGAGAATCTGAGGAGGAAATGACTGTCATTTACAGGAGTGTAATCGGTCCCTGAGCGGGTGCAGCGCAGGGGGAGGGGGGTTGAATTGGGACAGACTTGTTCAGCGTGATGAGAGCAGAAGGTCTTCAGTACTGACCGATGTGCTGGACTTCTGTGAGGTAAAGAGGAACCCGGTATTTATGGTGACTTATTGTTCCTTCAGCGTTTTAGAAGCGATTGTGAGGGTGTTCCGTCCCTCACTGAGCCTCTCAAGACCAGATCATTTCATTTTTATGCTGGAAATATACACTATAGGGACAAAAGTATTGGGACACCCCTTCTAATTTTACATTCATGCGTTTCAGCCACAGGAGTCTAAATACTTATATTATTTATTACGTTCACTATACCAGTTAAAAGCGCTACTCACTGCGCCACCATGTCAAAAAGAATGAATCATGTATTACACCCTGTCCCAACTTTTCTGAACCTGACACCTGACCGTGAGCTGAGTGACGGCTTGTAAGACGGCTTCAGACTTTGAAATATGTCTGTGTGGGAATTTGTGCCCGTTCAGTCAAAAGAACATTTAAATGGCTGGGCACTGATGTTGGTCAAGAAAGTCTGTTGGGGCTGAGGTCAGGACTCTGTGCAGGACACTGGAGTTTCTAAATCTAGATAAACTCGTCCAGTCAAAAGAGCTGGGCACAAGATGTTCTGGTTCATTCCAGAATTATTTATTATTATTATTATTATTATTATTATTATTATTATTGTTGTTGTTGTTGTTGTTGTTGTTGTTGTTGTTATTAATTATTATTATTATCTTTCTTTCTATCTTTCTTTCTATTATTAATATTATTAATTATTAATATTATTATTATTATTATTATTTATTGTTTATTTATTTATTATTATAATTTTTTTGATTATTTAACTATTTATTTTTTATTTATTATTATTATTTTTTTTTTTTTAATGGTAATTAGATCTAAATTGTGCGACTGACTGAAGCTTTTCCTCCGTCTGTGAGATGGTAGATGAGACCATCGCTCTTTCTGTTCTGGACTGGAGGGGAAACCTCTCGTCATTTATCACCCAGGCTTTCGTCCGTTCCTGCTTCCGTCTCTCTCGCTTTTCTTCTTCCACATTTGTTTTCCTCTCCATCACTCGGCCTCTCTCTCCTCTCTCTCTTCTCTCTGTTTCCTCTCTCATCTCTCTTCTCTCTGTTTCCTCTGCACTCAGACTCATTCATTTTTCTTCGTTTGCGTTTCGTTATTATTCTTCTCTCTTCTCTCGGTCGTAAACAGTCGTTCTCATTATAATAACCTCATAAAAACCAGCTTTAAATCTCACTGTCCTCCCTCAGAGCCGAAAGGTTCCTTCAGAACGTTACCGAAATATTCTGGACTCCACTGAAATATAACACAGATGAAATATGGTTTTTGTTTTCTGAGAGTGGCACAGTGACTTAGCTGGTGGAATCTGTGCTGCTTAGTCACATGGGGTCTCTCATCTTCTAAATACATGCAGAAGGTGGATTTGCTACTCTAATTTGCAGCTAGATGTGAGTGACTGACTGTGTCCTGTAGTGATGTGCTCTATAGTGCTGTGTTCTGTAGTGAAGCTAGTGTACAGAACACAGCACTATAGAACACAGCACTATAGAGCACAGCACTACAGAACAGAGCACTATAGAACACAGCACTATAGAGCACAGCACTACAGAACAGAACACAGCACTATAGTGTTCTATAGTGCTGTGTTCTGTAGTGCTGTGTTCTGTAGTGCTGTGTTCTATAGTGCTGTGCTCTATAGTGCTGTGTTCTGTTCTTTACTGCTGTGCTCTATAGTGCTGTGTTCTATAGTGCTGTGTTCTTTACTGCTGTGCTCTATAGTGCTGTGTTCTGTACTGTTGAGCTCTATAGTGCTGTGTTCTGCAACCCTGTGTTCTTTTGTGCTGTGTTCTGTAGTGCTATGTTCTGTACTGTTGAGCTCTATAGTGCTGTGTTCTGCAACCATGTGTGCTGTACTGTTGAGCTCTACAGTGCTGTGTTCTGCAACCCTGTGTTCTTTTGTGCTGTGTTCTGTAGTGCTATGTTCTGTACTGTTGAGCTCTATAGTGCTGTGTTCTGCAACCATGTGTGCTGTACTGTTGAGCTTTACAGTGCTGTGTTCTGCAACCCTGTGTTCTGTACTGTTGAGCTCTATAGTGCTGTGTTCTGCAACCTTGTGTTCTGTTGTGCTGTGCTCTATAGTGCTGTGTGCTTTACTGCTGTGTTCTGTAACCCTGTGCTCTGTTCTGCTGTGTTATGTATCTGTAGCACAGTGTTCTGCAGCTCGGTGTTCTGTAGCTATATATTTATTTATGTTGTGATATAGGGTTTCTGCTTTAATGGCAGAGGATGTGTGTGTGTGTGTGTGTGTGTTGGGCCCCAAGTGTCTCCGGTTTCCTGTTTTAAGATGCACTGAAGCGTTTGACCTTTAAAGGCACTTGGTGAAGCGAGTGTTTACAGCGAGTGTGTCAGAACACAGTTGAGGTCGAACACATTACTACAGTAAACGTTTGACCTTGACTGATTTCTGCAGGGCTTCTTTTTCTCTGACTGAATGATTTAAACGTCTAATAATAATCTGCTGGGTCTAACGTTTACATACAGCTACTGTAAATCTGGTGATGTGAGGGGTGTGATTTAGGTAAAGTCTGTAACGAGGGGTAAATTAGGGACAGAAATGTGAGTGTAATTAGCGAGTGGGTTCACCTGGTGCTATTGTAACTCTCTCTTTTATATATTCCAGCGAGTGCCACAACGCTACAGACCGCATCAAAGTGAGAGTGTGGGACGAGGACGACGACATCAAGTCTCGCGTCAAACAGCATTTCAAAAAGGAGTCTGACGACTTCCTGGGTCAAACCATCATCGAAGTTCGCATGCTGAGTGGAGAGATGGACGTGTGGTACAACCTCGGTACAAATCTCACTCACAGTTATTAAAAAAAACGACTTTTATGTAAGGGAGTTTGTACATAAAGACAGCAATATATAAAAGTCCATTACAAATTACATAAAGTCCAATATTAAGAGTAAAATGCCACGATTTCCGTGGTTCTTCTGCTAAAGTGGAGACAGTCGGGGACAAGAAGTCTTTTTTCTTTCTTTTTTTCTTTTTTTTCTTTTTTCTTTCTTTCATTTTTTTCTTTTCTTTTTTTCTTTTGTTTTTCTTTCTTTTTAGTTTTTTATTCTTTTGTGGTTTTTTTCTTTTTTTCTTTCTTTCATTTCTTTCTTTTGTTTTTTATTTTATTTCATTACTTTCTTTCTTTCTTTCTTATCTTTTTCTTAAATTTTTTCTTTCTTTCACTTCTTTCATTTCTTTCTTTCTTTCTTATTAGTTTTTTATTCTTTTGTTTTTTCCTTCTTTGTTTTCTTTCTTTTCATTTTGTTCTTTTGTTTTTTATTTCTTTCTTGTTTTTTATTGTTTTGTTGTTTATTTTTTTCTTTTTCTTTTTTTTATTTTTTCTTTCTTTCTTTACTTTTTCTTTTCTTTTCTTTTTTATTTATTTCTTTCTTTTGTTTTTTATTTTTTGTTTTTATTTCTTTATTTTTCTTTCTTTATTTTTTTTACTTTCTTGCTCTCTTTTTTCTTTGTTCTCACTCTTCTTTTTTTGTTTCTTTTCTACAGAGAAAAGAACTGATAAGTCGATGGTGTCTGGAGCTATCAGGCTGAAGATCAGTGTGGAGATGAAGGGCGAGGAGAAAGTGGCTCCACCACATGGACAGTACACGTGTTTACATGAGGTGGGTCAGATTTTCTGGATCCTGTAACGTCGTGACTGCAGGAATTTATTTTCAATTAGCCAGATGAAAATGTATAAGATGTTGGAAGATACAGTATGTCCTGGCTCACAGTCAGTGTTCTAATACGTTTAAAACATTCCCCAAACAATTGCTTCGTCACTGAAACATCCAGAACTCCCCAAAAGGGCCCCACAATATTTTAAAGCCCAAAATCCTCCCAAGCCCAAGATCTTTCCAAACTAAGATCTTCCCAAGCCCAAGATCTGCCCAAGCCCAAGATCTTCCCAAGTCCAAGATCTTTCCAAGCCCAAGATCCTCCCAAGCCCAAGATCTTTCCAAATCAAGATCTTCCCAAGCCCAAGATCTTCCCAAGCCCAAGATCTTCCCAAGCCCAAGATCTTCCCATGTCCAAGATCTTTCCAAGCCCAAGATTTTTTTTTCAAACCAAGATCTTCCCAAGCCCAAGATCTTCCCAAGCCCAAGATCTTCCCAAGCCCAAGATCCTCCCAAGCCCAAGATCTTTCCAAACCAAGATCTTCCCAAGCCCAAGATCCTCCCAAGCCCAAGATCTTTCCAAGCCCAAGATCCTCCCAAGCCCAAGATCCTCCCAAGCCCAAGATCTTTCCAAACCAAGATCTTTCCAAACCAAGATCTTCCCAAGTCCAAGATCCTCCCAAGCCCAAGATCTTCCCAAGCCCAAGATCCTCCCAAGCCCAAGATCTTCCCAAGCCCAAGATCCTCCCAAGTTCAAGATCTTTCCAAACCCAAGATCTTCCAAATATTTTTCCAAGATCTTTTAAGCCCAATACACTTCCAAGGTGAAAAGTCTAATCGTTTCACTATGACCATTTGTTTTATCTATGAAGTTTGCATGGCTTTGTGGTTTGCGTCAACTGTTAGCAACAGGCATCCAAAACCACAGTTTCAAAAGAATGTCCATATACTTTTAGTCATGGTGGTGACCTCACATGTGTGTCTATTACCTGACCTGTGCAGAACCTGTTCCACTACCTCACCGAGGTGAAGAATAGCGGCGCAGTGAAGATTCCCGCGGTGAAAGGTGACGAGGCCTGGAAGGTCTACTTTGATGACGTCTCTCAGGAGATCGTGGACGAGTTCGCCCTGCGTTTCGGAGTGGAGTCCATCTACCAGGCCATGACGTAAGTGTGTGTTCAACCGTACAGAAACTGGCAGCGTGGTGGCGTTTGTGTGATGCAGCTGTTGGGTTCCGGTTTGATTTCGAGCTTCTCTCGTCTCTGGCTTCCCCAGAGCTTCCAAGAACGTGACAGCAGGTAGATTGGCTACTTTAAATTGCTCACAGAATATAGATGAGTGTCTGCATGGATCGCCCCCCTACAGGGTGCATGTAACAGATCAATTGTACCAGCTGTCCTGCTGTTTTTATATCTGCTCACGGTTCGAGTTCCCTCTGTTTGATCTTTCTAAAAGTTTGGTTGCCACCTGCTGGTGTATTGAGTAGCTGGCCCTACAGTGTGTTTAATCCTGCAGATATGTGTCTTCACCTGCCATGCCCGTTACAATAATCAAGAGTATTAAATGTAGTAAAGAACACGCTAATATTAGCATTTTCAGGCTTGGAGATTCACTATGTGGTCAAAAGTATGTGGACACCCGACCATGAGCTTTTTTGACATTCTAAAATCATGAGCATTGATATGAAGTCGTTTTGCCGCAGCTTAACCCCCCTATCACCTTCTTGTATCTATCAGTGGTCATTTGTGCCCATTAATTTATGCTAAAAGACTGCTTGGCTCACAGGCAGTATTCTAATTTATCCCAAAAGTGTTCAGTGAGGTCGAGCTGTGTGTGTTTGATCCATGTCTTTATAAAAAGGTCCTTCCCTAAACCGTATCCACAAAGCTGAACGCATGTAATTGTGTACATTAATACATGTTAGCAACTGTCGCTGCTAAAGCACTTGAGCTTAATAATTGTAAGCGGTGTCTACATACTTTTGACCATGTATTGACCATGTAAAAATCAAGTCTGTTCTTATAGAGAACAAATAATATTTGATCCACGACCTTTTAAAAAACGTTTTGTTTTATTTCTTTAAAAGTCTAATCCATTTTGAAGCTTCGGATTTGACTTATGTGTCATTTTGAGGAATCAAGGAATCGACTCCCAGTCTTGGTTTTTCTTCATAGGAACTAAACTGAGGGTGTAAATCAGAATTTAATGTTTGCTAATACCCTTCTGATAATAATAATAAAATAATAATAATAATAATAATAATATAAAAAAATAAGATTTACTTTGTTTGAACTAAATTTTGGGTGTTAATCAGAATTTTATGTTTGCTAACACACTTCTAATAATAATAAAATAATAATAATAATAATAATAATAATAATAATTAATAATAATAATAACAATAACAATAACAATAACAATAATAATAAAACAATAATAATAATAATAATAATAATAATAAAACAATATTAATAATAATAATAATAATAAAATAATAATAATAATAATAATAATAATAATAATAAAATTAAAAACACAAATTATATTTTTTTTATATTGACTAAATTTCGGGTGTTAATCAGAATTTAATGTTTGCTTCTGACACTTTTGATGATTACAATATTTTTTTTTAATAAAATTAATAATAATTAGAAATAAAAATATTATTTTTGTTATATGAACTAAATTTAGGGTGTTATTCAGAATTTAATGTTTGCTGACACACTTCAAATAATCAAAACAAAAAATAAATAAAATTTAAAAGTAAAAATACCATTTTTGTTGTGAATTAATCACTCTTTCACGTCCACGTTTCTGAATTTGGCCCAAAGACCAGCCGTTTTGCTGAATGAAAGTCTCACAGTGGGGCGCTACGTGGTGTAAATTTGATGTCTGAGACTCCTGCTCCACCCTGGAAATAATTTCATCAGGTCTGGACTCGTGCTTGACTTGAGCAGCCGGTGCGATGATATTTTTTATTCTGTTTTTTTTTATATATATATATATATATATAACAGTAGTGAGTAGAAAGAAAACACTCCAAATAAAATCACATTTATGGCCAAAGATTGTGACTGAATACAAAAGCAAGAAACTGAGGGTTGGGCCTTGCTCAAGGGTCCAACAGCTGATATCTGGCAGTGATCAGCGGCAAAAGCCAGGTGCCACACTCCATAGGAAACAACGGCACACTTCTCATGTGAATGTGCCCTTAAGTACCTTAACCACTACGCAATCACTGTCCCACTGCCCCTTCCCGGTGTGCCGTGAATGAATCCTTCTCTCACGTCCACGTTTCTGAACCTGCTCCAAAAAGCGGCCGTCTTGCTGAATGAAAGTCTCACCGTGGGGTGCTACGCCAACTCGAACCGAAAAAAATGTTATACAAATGCTGCTCTCAGCTCAGCGTGGACACTCACACCTCTAAAAAAACGTCCATTTATTCTGCCTGAAGCATCGCGGCCGCTGTTTGAAGTGGATAAAGAACATTAAATTCACCGGGACGCCGTCATTTCTACCTCTTTAATACACTTCAAAGATCAGTGAAGTATCTCTGAGCGTCCGGTTACAGTGTTTTAATAAAGACGCACCCTCGATGTATTATTTAATAATTTATGTTCTTGTTTTGCCATCAATTTTAGACTAGTTTTTCCACCAAATCCACTTCTTTGACTAGCCAGTTCTTATACTGTATTAAGTTTACATTCCTCTAAAGAGGTTGTTTACCCGGCGCTCTCGTCAGCGATGAAGTCAAAATTATTTAAAATAATTATTTACACACCCCAAAAATAACATATGAAAACCCAAATTGACGCGAGCGGTTAGCTTGCTAAAAACTTACAAGAGCGGGTGCCATTATTTTGGTGTTCCAGAATGCCGTGCGTCACTCTCATGAGGGATGGGGGCCTGGCTTCAGCATACCAAGAGATTCTGGACAATTTCATGCTCCCAACTTTGTGGGAACAGTTTTGGGATGGGCCCTTCCTGTTCCAACATGACTGTGCACCAGTGCACAAAGCACAAGGTCCATAAAGATGCGGATGAGCGAGTTTGGTCCAGAGTCCTGACCTCAACCCGATAGAACACCTTTTGGATGAATTAGAGCGGAGACTACGAGCCAGACCTTCTTGTCCAACATCAGTGTCTGACCTCACAAATGTGCTTCTGGAAGAATGGTCAAAAATTCCCATAAACACACTCCTAAAATTCCCATAAACACCTTGTGGAAAGCCTTCCCAGAAGAGTTGAAGCTGTTATAGCTGCAAATGGTGGGTCGACATCATATTAAACAAGTTCATATGTGTGTGAAGGCAGACGAGCGAATACTTTTGGCAATATAGTGTAGGAGGTACTGTAGGTAGTTTAGTCGGTAAATATGTAGGTAAACCAGTATGTAAACAGATAGGTAGGAAAGTCAGTCAGTCGATAGATTGTGTGGGTAGGTTGGTGAGAAGGTTCGTTTCATGTACAGTGTATCACAAAAGTGAGTACACCCCTCACATTTCTGCAGATATTTAAGTATATCTTTTCATGGGACAACACTGACAAAATGACACTTTGACACAATGAAAAGTAGTCTGTGTGCAGCTTATATAACAGTGTAAATTTATTCTTCCCTCAAAATAACTCAATATACAGCCATTAATGTCTAAACCACTGGCAACAAAAGTGAGTACACCCCTTAGTGAAAGTTCCTGAAGTGTCAATATTTTGTGTGGCCACCATTATTTCCCAGAACTGCCTTAACTCTCCTGGGCATGGAGTTTACCAGAGCTTCACAGGTGGCCACTGGAATGCTTTTCCACTCCTCCATGACGACATCACGGAGCTGGCGGATATTCGAGACTTTGCACTCCTCCACCTTCCGCTTGAGGATGCCCCAAAGATGTTCGATTGGGTTTAGGTCTGGAGACATGCTTGGCCAGTCCATCACCTTTACCCTCAGCCTCTTCAATAAAGCAGTGGTCGTCTTAGAGGTGTGTTTGGGGTCATTATCATGCTGGAACACTGCCCTGCGACCCAGTTTCCGGAGGGAGGGGATCATGCTCTGCTTCAGTATTTCACAGTACATATTGGAGTTCATGTGTCCCTCAATGCACTCATGCAGCCCCAGACCATGGCATTCCCACCACCATGCTTGACTGTAGGCATGACACACTTATCTTTGTACTCCTCACCTGATTGCCGCCACACATGCTTGAGACCATCTGAACCAAACAAATTAATATTGGTCTCATCAGACCATAGGACATGGTTCCAGTAATCCATGTCCTTTGTTGACATGTCTTCAGCAAACTGTTTGCGGGCTTTCTTGTGTAGAGACTTCAGAAGAGGCTTCCTTCTGGGGTGACAGCCATGCAGACCAATTTGATGTAGTGTGCGGCGTATGGTCTGAGCACTGACAGGCTGACCCCCCACCTTTTCAATCTCTGCAGCAATGCTGACAGCACTCCTGCGCCTATCTTTCAAAGACAGCAGTTGGATGTGACGCTGAGCACGTGCACTCAGCTTCTTTGGACGACCAACGCGAGGTCTGTTCTGAGTGGACCCTGCTCTTTTAAAACGCTGGATGATCTTGGCCACTGTGCTGCAGCTCAGTTTCAGGGTGTTGGCAATCTTCTTGTAGCCTTGGCCATCTTCATGTAGCGCAACAATTCGTCTTTTAAGATCCTCAGAGAGTTCTTTGCCATGAGGTGCCATGTTGGAACTTTCAGTGACCAGTATGAGAGAGTGTGAGAGCTGTACTACTAAATTGAACACACCTGCTCCCTATGCACACCTGAGACCTAGTAACACTAACAAATCACATGACATTTTGGAGGGAAAATGACAAGCAGTGCTCAATTTGGACATTTAGGGGTGTAGTCTCTTAGGGGTGTACTCACTTTTGTTGCCGGTGGTTTAGACATTAATGGCTGTATATTGAGTTATTTTGAGGGAAGAATACATTTACACTGTTATATAAGCTGCACACAGACTACTTTTCATTGTGTCAAAGTGTCATTTTGTCAGTGTTGTCCCATGAAAAGATATACTTAAATATCTGCAGAAATGTGAGGGGTGTACTCACTTTTGTGATACACTGTACATTGGCACATCGGTCATCAAATATACAACACTGTGGTCAATCAGACGGCCGTAGCTTCTCCAGGCCAGTGCTCAGCACCCGAGTCTGAGTTCTTTACAGGACTGGGTTGTTAGCACAATGATTTTGGGTATGACGTGTTTATTTATAGTAATTGTCCTGTATTTTATTTATATTTTGAGCGCTCTGTAAGGAAGAGACAGCTCAGAGCTTCAGGTGTTCTGTAAGCATCTCTCTCTCTCTCTCTCTCTCTCTCTCTCTTTACCACACACACTCGTACTCGACCGGACCGCACGTTGGAGTTAGTTAACAGTTTCTCTGGACGACACATTGATTGAAATGTCAGGCCGCTGACCTTTCTCACCCGTCTCACATCGGGCGGGATGGGATTTGGGATTGCGGTGGATTTCCTGCAGAAAGAGGCAGAGAGCCGCAGTGCTGCAGAAGTGCTCAGAGAGAAGAAATACAGACGTAGTTTACAGTTTATACTCGTTTCACTGTATTCATGAGCGTGAAACTCTGCAAATGAATAAGACGTTTATGCATAAAGCATTTTAAACAATTGTGATGTTAATACTGTAGTGTAAAACAATTTTTTAAATGCTGTCAGGAGTGTTTTTTTTAAATAAAATATCTCTCAATAGACTACACAGTGACAGATTTCTCAAACTTTCCTGGGACAAGCAGATTTAACCTCTTTTATTATTATTATTATTGTTGTTGTTGTTGTTTTGTTGTCGTTGTTGTTATTATTATTTTTATTATTATTATTATTACTATTATTGTTGTTATTATTATTATTGTTATTATTATTATCATTGTTATTATTATTACTACTATTATTATTATATTACTATTATTATTATTATTATTATTATTATTATTATTATTATTATTATTAATATTACTATTATTATTATTAATTATTATTATTTTTGTTATTATTATTATTACTGTTATTATTCTTATTATTACTATTATTATTTTTATTATTATTATTACTACTATTATTTTTTTTTTTATTATTACTGTTATTATTACTATTAATTATTATTATTATTATTATTTGTATTAATATTATTATTATTTTCATTATTATTATTATTTTTTTTTTTATTATTATTATTTTTTTTTTCATTAATATTATTATAATTACTATTATTATTATTATTTTCATTAATGTTATTATTATTTTCATTAATATTACTATTATTTCTATTATTATTATTATTATTTTCATTAATATTATTATTATTTCTATTATTATTATTATTATTATTATTATTTTCATTAATATTATTATTATTTCTATTAATATTATTATTATTATTATTATTACTTCAGAGGCTACTGACAATGATTTTTGAACAGATCGTTGCATAGACATTTGATTAATTTATTTTATAATTTTAACTTTACCACTGTTCCTCAGATGAACTAATAATTTCCAAATCCACAGTTGGATTAAAGTCAAAACACCCTGCAGGCACACGCAAGTCTTTCATTAAAATGCTTGGATTTTTTTGCTGGCTACTTTTTTTTAGCTTTCTTGCTGATACTTATTGAGCATGTTGTAAAACCATGTGTGGCTCACCTGTCAAACCTATTAAACACACATTGAGGTGTTTGCTGTGTGTCTCTGACTTTCTCCATTCAAGTGTTTTTGTTTGTTTGTTTGTTTTTGACATAATTTTGCTGTTGGAAAGTTTAGAAAGGAAAAGGGTGTAAATAGTTTGTTGTAGGGTTTCCACTGATGGATGTTAGAAGCTCATGTGTAGATTTACTCGGTGTGTGTTTGTGTTGTGATTAGCGTGAGCGTTTTCTCACCCTCAGGCAAAAACAAGTGGAACGAGATTTCATTTAGCTCCAAACATCTGAACCTGTTTACAGCATGAACATGCATCACTTCATCACAGTTAATGTTTCAGACTAATACAAACCCTCGTACAGCTAAATATGGACAAATCATTTCAGAGAAGATCAATAGAAATAAAAATCTTTTAATATAGTGTTGATTTACATCAGTGCAAAAGTCTCAGTGGTTACGATCCAGCTGTACTGATTCAGAAGAGTCTAACTCTTAACCTAGCACATAAAACCTATCTCAGCAAATAAAAGCTAATCTAAAAAAATCTAGTTCAGCAAATAAAAGCTAGACCAGCACATAAAATGTAACATAGCAAATACATGCTTAGCAAATACAGCTAACTTGGCAAACAAAAACAAACCCAGCGAGTGAAACATTACCTAGCAAATAAAAAATAATCTAAGAAATTAAAACCAAGCACATAAACCAACCTAGCACATAAAAGCTAACCTAGCAAAAAGGCTAAAAGATCAAGCTAAGCTACTGAAAGACCGATCTCACCCTGGACATCATCTGGTTGACCTGCTGCCCTCTGGAAAACGCTTCAGGTCTATCACAGCCCGGACAAACAGACTAAAAACAGTTTTTTACCCCAGAGCCGTATGTGAACTGAACACTTCCAAATAGAGTTGCCAACCGCCCCGTAAAATACAGAATCGTTCCTTATTTGGAGACTAAACGTGGTGTTCCGTATTGAACTGATACAGGATGCGCTTTGTTCTGTATTTTTATCAGTGGGAGAGAAATGCTGCAGATTAGACTGAGACAGGGCGATGTGTATGAAACAGAAGGAAACTGCTGCTACTGTGGGAATTAGAAAGCATTTGGTTATTATTTTAAGTAGTGTTCACTTTTAGTCTTTAGTAACGACGTGTGTGAGCAGGTTATATCAGCAGAACAACCTCTTCATTATTCCACTGTTTGAGTAGCGCAGTGGGTAGAGCGCATCGTGTGTATTTTTCCGCCCCAGGGTTCGAATCCGGCTTAGGGCGAAACTAAAGTAACACAAGCAGGGCGGGCGCTATGGGGTTGCTGGGGTGGGCATTGCCCCCCTCCAGATTTTCCCACTGCCACCTTAAGCAACGCAGTCCAGAACCGGGGCTGCATGTCAGTGTGAAGATGGATTATGTAAAAATGTTGTTTGCACTATTGAGAAAAAATGTTACATGATGTTCTTTATGCCTAAAATATGGTTCTGATTTATTATTATAAAGAATGAAAATAATAAATGTTAAACAGCCTAAATAAAACATTTTGATAATGTTCCTATGACGGTGTAAGACCTGTTATATTTTTTATAGGTGCAACCCTAACCGCCTACCCCCCCGCTCCCGCTCAGGTTCTGAGTTCTCAGTTCAGTTCTCACTTCAGTTCTCAGATCAGTTCTCAGGTCAGTTCTCAGGTCAGTTCTCACAGTTCAGTTCTCAGTTCAGTTCTCTGATCAGTTCTTAGTTCAGTTCACACTTCAGTTCTCAGATCAGTTCTCAGATCAGTTCTTAGTTCAGTTCACACTTCAGTTCTCAGATCAGTTCTCAGATCAGTTCTCTGATCAGTTCTTAGTTCAATTCACACTTCAGTTCTCAGATCAGTTCTCAGGTCAGTTCTCAGGTCAGTTCTTAGTTCAGTTCTCACTTCAGTTCCCAGTTCAGTTCTCACTTCAGTTCTCAGGTCAGTTCTCACTTCAGTTCCCAGTTCAGTTCTCAGTTCAGTTCTCACTTCAGTTCTCAGGTCAGTTCTTAGTTCAGTTCTCACTTTAGCTCTAAGTTCAGTTCTTAGGTCAGTTCTAACTTTAGCTCAGATCACTCAGTTCAGCACTCACTTCGGTCTAGTCAGCAGGTTTGGTGTGTTTTTTATCAGTAATGTTTCTGAACTTTACAGACGTGCTGGTTTGCACTTTATTCCTGGGTGAGATTAGGAGCGAATATTTCAGACACTGTCTGACAGTAAAGGTCAGTGTGGGAGGAGAGAAACGCTAAAAATATCTCTGATTTATCAGACGCAGTATCACAAACACCAGCACAAACGAACGTGTTTACACACCGTAACATCTGCAGCACAAAAAGATACGAGTGAGAGGAGAACAGATGAGAGGAAGAGAAACCGGACGCTGATTAAAAGCTTCAGGCTCTTACACCACATCCCATTTACAAACAGGAAGTACAGTGGAACCTCGGTATACGTCCGCTTTGGAATAAGTCCAACTTGGTATACGTCCTGTTTGGACGCGAAAAATGTATCTTTAGTTCTCAGTTTAGTTCTCAGTTCAGTTCCCAGTTCAGTTCTCATTTCAGTTCTCAGATCAGTTCTCAGTTTAGTTCTCAGTTCAGTTCCCAGTTCAGTTCTCATTTCAGTTCTCAGATCAGTTCTCACTTTAGTTCTCAGTTCAGTTCTCATTTAACTTCTCAGATCAGTTCTCACTTTAGTTCTCAGTTCAGTTCTCAGATCAGTTCCCAGTTCAGTTCTCAGTTCAGTTCCCAGTTAAGTTCTCAGATCAGTTCTCACTTTAGTTCTCAGTTCAGTTCTCACTTCAGTTCTCAGATCAGTTCTCACTTCAGTTCTCAGTTCAGTTTTCAGATCAGTTCTCAGTTCAGTTCTCAGATCAGTTCTCAGGTCAGTTCTCACAGTTCAGTTATCAGATCAGTTCTCAGTTCAGTTATCAGTTCAGCTCTCACAGTTCAGTTCTCAGATCAGTTCTCAGATCAGTTCTCACTTCAGTTCTCACTTCAGTTCTCACTTCAGTTTTCAGATCAGTTCTCAATTCAGTTCTCAATTCAGTTCTCAGATCAGTTCTCAGGTCAGTTCTCACAGTTCAGTTCTCAGATCAGTTCTCAGTTCAGTTCTCAGATTAGTTCTCAGGTCAGTTCTCACAGTTCAGTTCTCAGATCAGTTCTCAGATCAGTTCTCAGATCAGTTCTCACTTCAGTTCTTACTTCAGCTCAGCCAATCAAATTTTAGGACCGGAACTATTCGTTTTATAAATTATTTTATACAACCCCATCAACGTATAATACGCCAAAAACAATAGGATTTTTTTCATGGGAACGGATTAATAATTTTCCCTTTATTTCTTATGGGAAAATTTTGTTTGGTATACGTCCTGTTTGGTATAAGTCCAAGGATCTGGAACGGATTAAGGACGTATATCGAGGTACCACTGTAGTGTAGTTACCCAGTCTTACACCACAATGTTTAGGAATTTGTTAATTTGCTAATTTATTAATTCATTCACGGCGGCGTGGATCAGTTTTAGAATCATGTCCCTCTGCCTTCCCAAATTTGGCCTGCAAAGGGGGCATGGAGGTGCATATGAACAATGTGTCAGTTCGTCAGCACCCTGATGAGCGTTAATTCGCTCCATATGGGAGTGTCTTTATTTATCACGGTTTCTCCCTCATCGACACACAGTGGCTTGAGGAGAGGAGCAAACCCAGACCCTCAGAACCAATATTGCTTTGCAGCACCCCACCCATTTTCCAGCTGCTCCATAACGCTTGCTGTTCTTCTTATTGTTGTTGTTGTTTCTCATTTTGTGAATGATTAATCATGATTATGAGTAATATTTAATCATTATTAATCCACCCAGACGTCAGACGTCATTCACAAAAACGTTCTCCCTTTCTGGTTCTCATCGGTGACGAGTTAATTGAGAGAGAAACGCGAGAGAACAAAGGGAATAAAGAATTGTATTCCCGTGATTTATACGTGGATCAGCTGAGCAGGAGGAAAATGAAGCGCGGGGAGATAAATGGAGGGAGGAAGAAGGGAGGCGGTAACCAGGCAACCAGAGGGCAACACCTCGTATCGGATGGTATTGGTTTCGGAGTCCGACGGCCGGCAGGATAACGGATGAGAGCTTTAGAGAGAGCGAGCGAGAGACATAAATAAAAGCATTCTCCTGCTCTCGGGCTCTCAGGGGCGTAACAAATCACGCTGCACCGAACGGGTATTAAAGAAAATTGAGGTGTTTCGGGTTTCCGGGGGTTCTGGATGAGGTCCGAGCGAAGCCGCACGGCAGGATGGCGACACTAATTAGATCTGAGCCAATAGCGGAATCCTCGACAGGATCCTCCGTATAGGACATCAAAGCATTTTATACCCTCTGTAGTGCAAGAAAAACCTGTGGGTCGCTGATACGGTTGATATACCATCAGCCGAAAGTATCTGGACACCTTACCATGTTTCAAAACCACTTTTGAGGCTTTAACAGTGTCCACTGACTCGCAATCAATGTTCCAATTCACCCTAAAAGTGTTTAATAAGGTTGCGGTCAGGGCGTAGAGGCTCGGTTATAGAATCACGTCCCTCTGCCTCCCCAAACTCAGCCTGCAAAGGGGGCATGGAGGTGATTGTTTTTCTTAACTGACAGTCATCAGCACCTCAAAGATTGTAAATCCGCTCCAGGTGGGGGTGTTTCTATTTATCACGGTTTCTCCCTCACAGATTTGCCAGCCTGCTCCTCCTCTGGAACCATAATACCAGGCTCGATCTGGTCAGTTTTTTGCTGAGTGGGATGCCAGCTTACCTTTATGTGTACCAGGGAATTCTTAGCATCTTTTTAGGCATCACAAAGGGACCCCAATCCAACTAAAAGTGGTGTCCAAAATAACAGAAACAAAGCAGTAAATGAAAGACACAAAACTCCAGCAGCCTGGAATGGAGAAAATGGACAGAACAGGGACAGAGCAGAACTGAGAACTGGACATCACGATACGACAGGCTGCTCCGGACCCAGTTCTCGGAAAAATTAGGAAAGATAAAAAACCCTTAAAGCAAGACGGGGAGGGCCATACACGAGCGGCACTCCAACCCCAAATAGAGGCCGCCATGCTGAAGCTTGGTCCAGGACCAGACTGGACCAGGCTTGGCATTATGGTTCCAGAAAAAAAAGGGGGCAGCTCACTCATCCAGAGTGGTCTGGTCATGACACCAGCAGAAAACAGGACCAGACCAGACCAAGGCATTATGGTTCCAGACAGATGAGCTGGCAAGTCTGCAAGAGTGGAACCGTGATATATAGAAACACTCCCACATGGAGCATATTTACACAATAATAAGACACAGATGATCAGCAGTTTAAGAGAAACTGACACGTCAATCATCTGTGCCTCCATGCCCCCTCTGCCACCCTTAACTGGCATGGCAGATGAAGCAAGTGCCCAGTTCTCATTTCACGTTCTCCCGTGTGACTAAAGTCTTTGTGTCTTTCATATGTTACTTTGTTTTTGTTATTTTGGCCACCACTTTTAGTTGCACTTGTCCCCAACTGGACTGTCCACACTTGGGGCTCATTTCCTTTGTTTCTGCTGTTTTGCAGCAGTGCTCAGCAGGCGTGAGGTGATTTGATGGTGATTTGAGGTAGATTTGATGTAAATTGTTTAGAACAGAAACAGGAGAGCTGTTTAGCGTCACTATCAGCAGTAACAGTTTGTCGCTCTGGTAATAACTGTCGTGTTTCCGCGTCTACACTCACTCGGGGGAAATTGTTATTATAATTCTGTAGATCAGCACATCCGTATTTACCGTTTCCTCTTTTCTCTCTGATTCTCAGACATTTCTCCTGCCTCTCGTCCAAATACATGTGTCCCGGAGTGCCGGCTGTTATGAGCAATCTGCTAGCAAACATAAACGCCTACTTTGCTCACACCACCACCACCAGCACCAACATCTCCGCCTCGGACCGATTCGCCGCTTCCAACTTTGGGGTGAGTTCATGATGATAGTGGTGATGGATGGAGCGTAAATGGGATTAATTAATTTATTTCATGTTTTTGCAATATGACAATTAAATTACTACAGTAGGTGGGTGGTATAGTGACTGAATCAATCAATAACCATAATCAATTAAGAAAGAGATAGCAGATTTGAATAATGGATGGATGGATGGATGGATGAACAGTGGGATGAACGGATAAATGGATGGACAGACAAACAAACAGAAGGATAAATGAATGGTTGGTTTGTTTTTTGATGAATGAACAGATGGATGAACAAACGTGCAGTAGGATGAATAGATGTTGCTTTTGTTTGGACGGATGGTTTGTTGGTTTGATTAGATGGATGATGGATGGATGGATGGATGGATGGTTGGTTGGTTGGTTGGTTGGTTGATTAGATGTATGGATGTATGGATGGATAGATGATTAGATGGATGGACGGATGAATGGATGTATGAACAGATGGATGGACAAACGTACAGTACGATGAATAGATGTTGCTTTGGTTGGTTGGTTGGATGGATGGATGATTAGATGGATGGATGTTGGTTGGTTGGTTGATTAGATGGATAGATGGATAGTTTGTTGGTTGTTTGATTAGATGGTTGGATGGATGGATGGATGGTTGATTAGATGGATGGATGGACAGATGGATGGATGGATGGATGATTACATGGATGGACGGACGGACGGACGGATGGATGGATGAATTGGATGGATGGATGTTTTGTGCTGTTATAATCACAGTGTGTTATGTGAATGGATGGATAATTGGATGGATGGATGGATGGATAATTAGATTGATGGATGGATGGATGGATGGATGGATGATTAGATTGATGGATGGATGGATGGATGGATGGATGGATGATTAGATTGATGGATGGATGGATAATTAGATTGATGGATGGATGGATGATTAGATTGATGGATGGATGGATGGATTAGATTGATGGATGGATGGATGGATGATTAGATTGATGAATGGATGGATGGATGATTAGATTGATGGATGGATGGATGGATGGATGGACGGTTGTTTAGATGGGCGGATGGATTGCTGGATGGATGGTTGGATCTTATGTGCTGTTCTAATCACAGTGTGTTAAGTGGATGGATGGATGGATGTTATATGGTGGTATAATCACAGTGTGTTACGTGGATGGATGGATGGATGGATGGATGTTATATGGTGGTATAATCACAGTGTGTTACGTGGATGGATGGATGGATGTTATATGGTGGTATAATCACAGTGTGTTACGTGGATGGATGGATGGATGGATGGATGGATGTTATATGGTGGTATAATCACAGTGTGTTACGTGGATAGATGGATGGATCAGTAGTTGGATGGATGTTTTGTGCTGTTATAATCACAGTGTGTTTCATGGATGGATGAATGGATGGTTGATTAGATGGATGGATGGATTGCTGGACGGATGGTTGGATGTTTTGTGCTGTTATAATCACAGTGTGTTACGTGGATGGATAGATGGATGGATGAATGGATGGATGGATGGATGATTAGATGGATGAATTGCTGGACGGATGGTTAGATGTTATGTGCTGTTATAATCACGGTGTGTTACGTGGATGGATGGATAGATGGTTGGATGAATGGATGGATGGATGGATGGATGATTAGATGGATGAATTGCTGGACGGATGGTTAGATGTTATGTGCTGTTATAATCACGGTGTGTTATGTGGTTGGTGGAGGAGAGGTAAAAGGTTTCTGTTATGAGAAGATCTGAGGTGGAGGTGATAAAACCCTCTATGCAGATCAGATCCTGTTTCCTTCAGCAGCTTAATTATTTCTTTATCACAGTACATTTATCTTCTACTGCCGTCACTCGCCGACGTTTTCAACAGGTTTTAATGATGCTTGCGCTCCTCTGGAACTTAATCAAATAAAAAGTCTGAATCTTTGTACATTTTATTATCTTTTACTTGATAGTTGCTATGGTTACACATGAATAGCTTTATTATGCCAGGGTCTGTCATGGTATGGGGTGTCGGTGCCTTTGGTAAAAATCATTTACACCTCCTGGCAGCCTTGAATGATTGAATTAGGTGTATAAAATCAGTTCTATAAAAATAATGATATGTTTTTACTCTAGTAGCCTGCACAGAGCTTTAAGAACCCTGACTAAATCCTACTGCACACCAAGTTAATTCATATAGCGCTTTTTACTATAGACATTGTCTCGAAGCAACTTTACAGAATCCAGGACCGACAGACTAGAAACCCTTGTTGAACAAACCAAGGGCGACAGTGGCAGGAAAAAAACCCTTAAAATTACAGGGAGAAACCTTGAGAGGAACCAGACTATACTAAGAATTTGAGTTTGAGTTTAGTCCAGTGATAAAGTCCATAGTGAGTTCTGGACATTTTTGGTGCAAACACTCCAGGATTCTAGCACATCTAGCAGGAGCAGCGTTGTTGGCACGGCAGTCTCGATTTGCAGGCTTCCACTTCAGGGGGGGTAAACAGGTTTCCGTCAGAACCACCTAGGGGTAACTAGGAGGTACCACAGCCATGACGGCTCTCGGGATGCCAGCGCCCAGTTCCCCCACCGTCAACAACCCTGAGTGGTCACATGAGTGTGAAAACATGGACAAAGCAGCAGACCAGTTGTGCTGTTGGTCAATGAATAATTGATGCGCAGGACGACAGTTTGACCAATTTTGGGGAGTTTGATTTGCAACTGGGCTGCTTGTAAATGATGCTAGGTTGTTACTGCTGGGATTCAAGGCTTCAACTTCAGGGGGGGTTAACAGGTTTCCGTCAGAACCACCTCGGGGTAAAACAACAGAAAACGTTATTAAAATGTGAAATCATTCAGAGTAAAAGAGCAGCATGAGTCTACAGCACCCCTAATCATTACAGCATAACTTAAAGGGAGAGCGAGCAGGTAACAAGGTCATGAAGGCTTTCACAGGACATCAGCGCCCAGGGGTCAGAAATCAGGCACAGCCAAAAGCCAATGCAATATGAAGTCATTAAGAGTAAAAGTTGTCCGAATACTTTTGATCGTACAGTGTAAACTGCAATTAAATACTTTTCAAAATGCATTTCACTAGAACTGTAATTAGCCCTCTGAGCCGATATTTTGGAGAATAAATACGCAGCTGCCAGCCAATCAGAAGGCAGGATTTCCGACGGTTCTGGAGCGTTCGTGCTAACGGTCGATGTTGCTTTCTTTACACAGAGGGAGAAATTTGTGAAACTGCTGGATCAGCTCCACAACTCTCTGAGGATCGATCTCTCCAAGTACCGGGTAAGAACCACACAGACGCTGAGAATAATAATGAGGAGAATAATTAATACGTATTGTATTGATGTTGCTGTATAGGGCTGCTTTTACACTGATCAGCTATAACATTAAAACCACCTCCTTGTTTCTACACTCACTGTCCATTTTGCATTTTGTAGTTCTACAATTACTGACTGTAGTCCATCTGTTTCTCTGCATGCGTTGTTAGCCCCCTTTCACCCTGTTCTTCAATGGTCAGGACCCCCACAGGACCACCACAGAGCAGGTATTATTTAGGTGGTGGATCATTCTCAGCACTGCAGTGACATTGACATGGTGGTGGTGTGTTAGTGTGTGTTGTGCTGGTATGAGTGGATCAGACACAGCAGCGCTGCTGGAGTTTTTACACCTCACTGTCACTGCTGGACTGAGAATAGTCCACCAACCAAAAACATCCAGCCAACAGCGCCCCGTGGGCAGCGTCCTGTGACCACTGATGAAGGTCTAGAAGATGACCGACTCAAATAGCAGCAATAGATGAGCGATCGTCTCTGACTTTACATCTACAAGGTGGACCAGCTAGGTAGGAGTGTCTAATAGAGTGGACAGTGAGTGGACACGGTGTCTGATCCACTCATACCAGCACAACACACACTAACACACCACCACCATGTCAGTGTCACTGCAGTGCTGAGAATCATCCACCACCTAAATAATAGCTGCTCTGTGGTGGTCCTGTGGGGGTCCTGACCATTGAAGAACAGCATGAAAGGGGGCTAACAAAGCATGTAGAGAAACAGATGGACTACAGTCAGTAATTGTAGAACTACAAAGTGCTTCTATATGGTAAGTGGAGCTGATAAAATGGACAGTGAGTGTAGAAACAAGGAGGTGGTTTTCAGGTGAAGATCTGGGTATCAGGGTTCGAATCCCAGCTGTGCTATTGGCGGATCAGTGTGTGTGTGTGTGTAAGAGTGTGAGACAGTTATAGCTCACAAGTGTGACAGCATTGTAAACAATTGTGTGTGTGTGTGTGTACAGGGGGTTTAACCTGAATGCTACAGGTCACACACACACACACATGGTTGGCAGGCAGTATGAGCTGTGCTCCACGTTTCTGTTCCAGTGTGATGCTTTGTGACAGTAATGTAATTCAGATCAGGTTCTCCTCACACTCGACTGTATTCCCCAGGTATTCACTTTATTCTGAACGCTGTAATAATGCTTTGTAGGAGTGTAGAAACCCCCTTCACTCCCAGAACAGCCTCGACTCATTACGGCACAGATTCCTGCAGTTACTCTTCTGTTTTACCCTCATACCCCTTTTCCACCGACGATGACCCGGCTCCGTTCCGGTTCGCGACCTTGATTTTGAACCGGTTCTGCGTGGTTCCAGACAGAGAACTAGCATCTAATCTGGCACCACAGAATACTGGGTTCTTCAGCGCGAACCGTGACGTCATCTGTGGACGCGCGTGTCAGAGTGTCGAGGTTTGGGTGCTTTTACATGAGAAAGTTGTGCTGCACGTTCATCCTTTGAAGTCACCTGATTACATTTTGATCCAGTTTGCCGCTAATATTTGCTGATATTCTCAAAGCGCCTCAAATGAGACGAACTGTTTGATATGACGTGGTAAAAGCGACTCAGGAAATACTAACAAAGCTTAACGTGAAAAATAAAGCGTAACGTGGCTTGTTGTACTAAAACAATGAAAACAAAAATTTTCTCTGATTCGTCCGTGGATTTTTATTAGGTCCAAAAAAGAGGACGTATGGTCACCTTACATTATATGACGGTAAATCGTGGTCACCTGGGGACACACATGGTCAGCAGTAATACTCTGATAGGCTGTGACATTTATACAATGCTTGTTTGGTATTCGGAAGTCTCAGGAAACAGGAAAATACGTTTCGGGACGCCTACCATGAGATTGCTGAACATGCCCAGGCTAAGGACAATTTGGGCATTTGTGCCCATTACTAGGGTCAAGAACTGAGGTTGGAAAGAAGGTCTGGCTCACAGCTGACCATTTGATTCATTCCAAAGGTCCCACTGTAGTTCCTCCACACCAAACTCATCAAACACTTCCTTTAATGACCTTCACACTTTATTATATTTAATTGGTTTCATACGCCTATTAGCACTAGGTGTGATGAAACACCTGAGCTTGATAATTATGAAAGGTGTCCACATACTTTTGGCCACATAGTGTGCATTTCCCACACCAGTATGCCGCCAGCATCCTAAACACAGCTCCCCAGGTTCCCATTATACTCAGAAGTCCAGTAGGAACTGAATTGTTGGCATGGCAGCCACAAACCCAACAGCTTCAGCCTCAGGTGGGTAAAAATGGCACGTCAGCACCACCTCGGGGTACAAACAGAGGGTGGAATTAAAATTTAATATGAACAAAATCAGAAGCGCTTCCACCATTTGGATCAGCTTGGACGATGCAGCAGACCAGTTGTCCTGTTGGTCATTGAATGATTGATGTGCAGGATGACAGTTTGACCAATTTTGAGGAGGATGATTTGCAACCGGGCTGCTCGATGATGCTAGATCGTTACTGCTGGGATTCAGGGCTGGAATTTCCTGGCGCCTACATACAGACATGATTGGCGTCTTTTTTGGGGTGTTACTGCATCACGCCCGGTGATTCCAGAGAACCCGGACCACCGTGACTCAAGCCAGGTTATGCCTAGTTCGCACTACACGATTTTCGCCCTGATTTTCGCTCGGCGATTGGTCGGCGCCAGATTTGCCGGCTCGGGAGCAACTCGGTGTTCGCTCGGCGATCGAAACTCAGCTCTCAATCGCTATGTGTGAACTACTCAACAACTCGATCCGAGCGGCTCCAATCTGACCAAAGAGAGATATCTAGCTTGTGAAATATCTGGATCTGAGTTGCCCAACTGGCAGTGAGTGCTATGTCGAACAGCCAATGAGAACGCAAGATACGGTGTGAGGGGAAACGTAGGAGAGGAGTGTAAAATGTGCATAATATAGTTTATATCAGAATACATCAGCACACACGCAAGTTTTACAGTATTTCTGACCTTATCGTTCTCTACAAAACACCCACGCTGCATTGCAAAAAATATTTATTAACCTCCAACTCACTATAGAACAATCCCTGCTGTTCGTGTTGCCAAATCCACTCAGATTAATTAATTTTTTCTCCTTGATTTTACGCTGCACATCAGCGCACAAACTTTGATCGCTCGCTACTTGTTGACGTGATTTTGGACGTCATTAATTGTAATCAGCATTGTTTTCGTGACAAAACGTAGTTTGGGAGACCAGAGAAGCTCGCCTGAGATTCCAGTTGGTGATAGATGGTGTAGTATGAAACCCTCTATCACCGATCAGTCGTGTAGTGTGAAATACACACAGACTTGAAAGACTCCCGATTACAAGAGATCCAGTCGTGTAGTGTGAACTGTACAGCGACATGACCACTTGGAAAGTCGTGTAGTGTGAACTTGGCATTAAATGATGATGATGATGAATCTCTGGTTGGGTGGAACGTATTAGATGTAAGCACGTGTAAGCCACGTGTACCCTTGTTTTATTGTACCATCTCATGATGTTCTAGTTTCCTTGTCATCTTGCCCTACTGTAGAATCCTCATCTTATTTCCTGTTGTCTCACCTCTGAGTTTGACCTCTGCTGGTGTTTGGATTTCGGATCTAGCACTGATAAGACGTTGGCGCCTGCGTTTTGATCCTGCCGTGATTGCTTCAATCTTCAAAAGATCAAAATACATGGGGTGGGGGGGGGCAAATCTATCAGGAAGGTGTGTGTGAGGCGGGTGTGCCTTATCAACAACTGATGGGAACATTGGCAAATCCTAACATTACGCTAATGCCAAGCTCACACTACACGACTTTCCAAGTCATCAGGTCTCTGTACAGTTCACACTACACGACTGGATCTCTTGTAATCGGGAGTCTTTCAAGTCGGTGTGTATTTCACACTACACGACTGATGGGTGATAGAGGGTTTCACACTACACCATCTATCACCAACTGGAATCACAGACGAGCTTCTCTGATCCCCCAAACTACGTTCTGTCACGAAAACAAACGCGAGACGTGACGAGGGGTTTAATGATCCAAAAATGCACGTCAACAAGTAGCGAGCGATCAAAGTTTGTGTGCTGATGTGCAGCGTAAAATCAAGGAGAAAAAATAAATGAATCTGAGTGGATTTGGCAACACGACCAGCAGGGGGTGTCTGTTCTGTAGTGAGTTGGAGGTTAATAAATATTTTTTGCAATGCAGCGTGGGTGTTTTGTAGAGAACGATAAGGTCAGAAATACTGTAAAACGTGCGTGTGTGCTGATGTATTCAGATATAAACTATATTACGCCCCTGTCCCACGTTTCACACTCCTCCCCTGCGTTTCCCCTCACACTGTATCTTGCGTTCTCATTGGCTGTTCGACATAGCACTCATTGCCAGTCGGGCAACTCAGATCCAGATATTTGACGAGCTAGAAATCTCTCTTTGGTTGGATTGGAGCCGCTCGGATCGAGTTGTTGAGTAGTTCACACATAGCGATTGAGAGCCGAGTTTTGATCGTCGAGCGAACACCGAGTTGCTCTCGAGCCGGCAAATCTGGCGCCGACCAGTCGCCGAGTGTAAATCAGGGCAAAAATCGTGTAGTGTGAACTAGGCATAAGCTAGGTAGTGGAATATGTTTGTTTATTATTTTTAGATCTGTATATTAGAGAGGTAGGAGAGGGGCAATCAAGTGGCACAGCTGTAAAATACGCTAGCCCTCTTCTGCCAACATCTGTGTATCCAGGGTTCGAATCTCAACAGTGCTATTGGCCAGTTGGGCGTAAGGCTTAAAGTAAACCTCTGTTCTCCTCAATAAAAAGCTCGCTTTTCCACTCTTCTTGTATGATTTATGGTTCCAGTTACTTTAGAGGTACTGCCAGCGTTCTTTTTTCCACCAGCGGGTCATATTGTTAGAGGACAGTGATGACCGGACCACAGCGGTGGTCTTGTTATGTTTCCTTGTTAAATAAAATTGAGTGATCAATAATTCAGAACCTCATTCTGAATGAAATGTGTCTGTGTTGGACTATAAGCAGGTGGAATGGAGGGTGTATGAGTGGGTGGAATGGGAACCCAACACACTCCAAACATGTGGGACTATGAGTATGGGAACCAGCCCCAGACACACATTTTTTTAATAAAGATTAATGAAGTAAAATAGCTTTTAAATGTAATAGAGCTGCCCTGATGTGTGCTGTGTTTTATTACAGGATAATTTCCCTGCTGGAAATCCAGACAGGCTGCAGGATCTGAAATCCACCGTCGACCTGCTGACCAGCATCACCTTCTTCAGGATGAAGGTACACGTGCAAGTCCACATTGCTATTTTGTTTACGGCATAATTATTTCAGATTCTTTACCTATTTGTGTCATCATAAGATCAATCGTCTTTATTAATACTAATAATAATAATTGCTTTGATGTTTTAGTTTGAGGGGCAGCGTTTCTTTGTTGTTGTGACCGTGTTTTTGGGGGAACCTCGTGTGTGTTTAGGTGCAGGAGCTGCAGAGCCCCCCGAGAGCCAGCATGGTGGTGAAGGACTGTGTGAGAGCCTGCCTCGACTCCACCTACAGATACATCTTCGATAACTGCCATGAACTCTACAACCAGCTGCTCGACCAGGTGTGTGTGTGTGTGTGTGTGTGCAGAAACTTGCTGCCTGCAACCTTTGGTGAAGTGTGTGTTTTCAGGCTCAGGCTTAAAAATTTCAGCTTGAAACGGTTTGTGTTTGTGGTTCAGTTAGCAAAGTTGATCAGTAGCAAACTGTGACTCTTAAACCTCGGCCCTCTAATCCACCTCCCATCACAAAGGAAAGGAAAGGAAAGGAAATGAAGGAAAGGAAAGGAAATGAAGGAAAGGAAAGGAAATGAAGGAAAGGAGATAAGAGGAGAGGAGAGGAGAGGTGAGGAGAGGAGAGGAAACAAGAAAAGGAAAGGAAACAAGGAGAGGAGAGGTGAGGTGAGGTGAGGAGAGGAAACATGGAAAGAGGAGAGGAAACATGGGAAGGAATGGAATGGAAGGGAAAGGAAAGAAAAGGAAAGGAAACAAGGAAGAGGAGAGGAGAGGAGGAGAGGAGAGGAGAGGAGAGGAAACATGGGAAGGAACGGAAAGGAAAGGAAACAAGGAGAGGAGAGGTGAGGAGAGGAAACATGGAAAAGAAAGGAAACAACGAGAGGAGAGGTGAGGTGAAGTGAGGTGAGGAGAGGAAACATGGAAAGGAAACAAGGAGAAGAAGAAGAGGAGAGGAAACATGGAAAGGAAAGGAAACAAGGAGAAGAAGAAGAGGAGAGGAAACATGGAAAGGAAAAGAAACAAGGAGAGGAGAGGAGAGAAAACATGGAAAGGAAAGGAAACAAGGAGAGGAGAGGTAAGGTGAGGAGAGGAAAGATGGAAAGGAAAGGAAAGGAAACAAGGAGAGGTGAGGTGAGGAGAGGAAAGATGGAAAGGAAAGGAAACAAAGAGAGGAGAGGTAAGGTGAGGAGAGGAAACAAGAAAAGGAAAGGAAACAAGGAGAGGAGGGGAGAGGAGAGGAGAGATGGAAAGGAAAGGAAACAAAGAGAGGAGAGGTAAGGTGAGGAGAGGAAACAAGAAAAGGAAAGGAAACGAGGAGGGGAGAGGAGAGGAGAGGAGAGATGGAAAGGAAAGGAAACAAGGAGAAGAGGAAACATGGAAAGAAAAGGAAACAATGAGAAGAGAGGAGAGGAGAGATGGAAAGGAAAGGAAACAACGAGAGGAGAGGTAAGGTGAGGTGAGGAGAGGAAACAAGAAAAGGAAAGAAAACAAGGAGAGGAGAGGAGAGGAAAGATGGAAAGGAAAGAAAACAAGGAGAGGAGAGGAGAGGAGAGGAGAGGAAAGATGGAAAGGAAAGAAAACAAGGAGAGGAGAGGAGAGGAAAGATGGAAAGGAAAGAAAACAAGGAGAGGAGAGGAGAGGAAAGATGGAAAGGAAAGAAAACAAGGAGAGGAGAGGAGAGGAGAGGAAAGATGGAAAGGAAAGAAAAGAAAACAAGGAGAGGAGAGGTGAGGTGAGGAAAGATGGAAAGGAAAGAAAACAAGGAGAGGAGAGGAGAGGAGAGGAGAGGAAAGATGGAAAGGAAAGGAAACAAGGAGAGGAGAGGTGAGGTGAGGAAAGATGGAAAGGAAAGAAAACAAGGAGAGGAGAGGAGAGGAGAGGAGAGGAAAGATGGAAAGGAAAGAAAACAAGGAGAGGAGAGGAGAGGAGAGGAAAGATGGAAAGGAAAGGAAACAAGGAGAGGAGAGGTGAGGTGAGGAAAGATGGAAAGGAAAGAAAACAAGGAGAGGAGAGGAGAGGAGAGGAAAGATGGAAAGGAAAGGAAACGTGGCTTTGGCTTTGGATTGGCTTGACAAAGGAAGGGAAGGAATCAATCGTACCTTCTGTAACATGTAAAGAACCACACAACAATATCCAGGTCCACTAATCTCTGACCAGTGCTTTTAACCTCCTGGTACCACCGAGCAGTGATACAGTCCAGTTCCACACTCACATCACTTCCTGTTGAGAGGAAAACACGTCCACTGGGTTTTAGTTCCACCTGGACCCCTTCATCACTAAACCACCCCCCTAGTAGAGGTCAGCAGTGGAACACTCGCTGTGCTTTGCTTTGCTTGTACTATATTTCACCTCCCACACACCTTCTCCAGGCAGTGGACAGCTTGTCAACACATCGTTGGTCCATCCGGAGGTCATTTATCATCCACGCACTCCGAGTGTAGGCTATACGGCCGAAAGTAATCGGACACCTGACCGTGAGCTTGCTGGGTGTCCAATTTCTAAATAGAACAACTAGAAGAATGTATGTGGGAATTTGTGCCCATTTAGTCAAAGGAGCTGATTTGTATGATGTTGGCTAAGATAGTCTCAGTTGGTGTTTTGATTCATCCCAAAGCTGTTAAGTGGTGCTGAGGTCAGAGCTCTGTGCAGGACGCTGGAGTTTATTACACTGGTTAGCAATATTTGCGGCCGATACTCATGAATTTTATAATTAGAAGGGGTGTCCCAATGCTTTTGCACATATAGTGAATCTTACCCCTACATCCTGCCCAAATGTACTGACTCACAGCTCACGTAAACGCACACAAAGCTACAAAAACACCGGCGTATTCTTCACAGCGCTTTGCTCAGTCGTTAAAAGTTCAAACCCGCAGCCGCGTGGTCGCTGGTGCATTTCTCAGAACGAGTCCTTTTATTCTCCGCTCCTTGTTTCTCGCTCGTCTCGTTAGCGGAGCTGCAGCGGATAACGTAACGAGGCCGCAGTGGAGATATAAATATCTTCGTTTTGTGAAGGAAGCAGGTCGTTAAACACAGATTTGCATCCGAGCCGGATGATACACATACGCACACGTCGCATGCATGCACGCGCACCTAAACGCTGCACACATAAGCATGCACACATGCATTACTGAGCTCTGCAGACACAGAACTCGGTACGTCTGCACTAATGTAAAAACGGCAAACGATTATTTATGCACGCGCAATTCAGTGCATTAACATGCGTGCACACGTACACTAATGCATGCGGCCTGGCACCAATCCTTTAAGAAAGAATATATATACAGCGGTACCTTTAAACTCGACGTCAGTTGGTTCTGGGAGTGGCGTCGAGTTTAAAGGTATTTTTCCCCATAAGGATGTTTGGGAAACCTGTTAATGTGTTCCATGGTCCCGTAGAGCTGCATATACACTGATCAGCCATAACATTAAAACCACCTCCTTGTTTCTACACTCACTGTCCATTTTATCAGCTCCACTTACCATATAGAAGCACTTTCTAGTTCTACAATGACTGACTGTAGTCCATCTGTTTCTCTACATACCTTTTTGGCCTGCTTTCACCCTGTTCCTCAAAGAGCAGGTATTATTTAGGTGGTGGATCATTCTCAGCACTGCAGTGACACTGACATGGTGGTGGTGTGTTAGTGTGTGTTGTGCTGGTATGAGTGGATCATACCGTGTCCACTCACTGTCCACTCTATTAGACACTCCTACCTAGTCGGTCCACCTTGTAGATGTAAAGTCAGAGACGATCGCACATCTATTGCTGCTGTTTGAGTCGGTCATCTTCTAGACCTTCATCAGTGGTCACAGGATGCTGCCCATGGGGCGCTGTTGGCTGGATGTTTTTGGTTGGTGGACGACTCTCAGTCCAGCAGTGACAGTGAGGTGTTTAAAAACTCCAGCAGCGCTGCTGTGTCTGATCCACTCATACCAGCACATCACACACTAACACACCACCACCATGTCAGTGTCACTGCAGTGCTGAGAATCATCCACCACCTAAATAATACCTGCTCTGTGGTGGTCCTGTGGGGGTCCTGACCATTGAAGAACAGCATGAAAGGGGGCTAACAAAGCATGTAGAGAAACAGATGGACTACAGTCAGTAATTGTAGAACTACAAAGTGCTTCTATATGGTAAGTGGAGCTGATAAAATGGACAGTGAGTGTAGAAACAAGGAGGTGGTTTTAATGTTATGGCTGATCAGTGTATTTTAGACTAATGTTAAATAATGAGGTTGTTTTTGACAGTTAAACACTGAAAATAACACAAATATAACATAAAAACACTGAAATACAATTATAAACAGTTAAATATGAATAAAAATACAATAAAAGCTGCACTTTAGCTTTACTTCTTCATTGTTCCTTTATGCTTCTTAATGGTGGAGATGCTTGATCTTGTAATACTGTATTCCGTTCAGTACCGGCGCATTCACATGAGCGCTTTTCCGCTTATTGTAGTAAAACAGCGAGTGAGGAATGTGATTAGTGGAGGAACTTATGAGCAGTAATAATGAAGAGAAGTTTAGTGCTCCTGTCTCCTTCTTTTACTACATTAAACCACGTTAAGCTTTATTTTCAACCAGAATAGTTTTAGACTCTGGGAGAAGCTGATTCTGATTCTCACAATTTCTCAGAAGCTTGAGCTGTAACACAAGTTTAAAAGTGAAACAGGGAGGAGAATCCAGATAAACACAGATACATGTGGAGCTGTAACCCTGGATCAGATGGTTAAAAATAAATAAATACGTTAAAAAAATTGTTTATTTTATTTTATTCTATTTTATTTTATTCTTTTATTTAATTTATTGTTAATTCTTTTATTTAATTAGTTTTTTATTCTTTTATTTTTTTTATTCAGTTATTTATTTTGTTTTATTTATTTATGTATTTTATTATATATTATATATATTATATGTGCTTTTAAAAATAAACTTGGATAAACAGAAATATCACCTGATTTAAAAGCTGCTGAGATATGAAAGTTACAGTCCTTGGTAATGCAAAGCTTGCTTGACTGTGGACAAAGAGACTTTGGGGTGAAAGAGAAGCCCCTGTTTTAAAATAAGCAGCTCAGATCTCCCAGTGTTCTGTGGTTACTGTGTGTACAGTGATTTACATTTAAATCAGCCGGCTCAGAGATCAGCACGTCTCGTACCGTCTCAGCTTCTGCACTGATGGAACAGTGATGGAACAGAGAGTCAGAATAATACAGAGTGGATCAGATATTAATACTGAGGTTTATTTATTTATTATAAAATAGAAACCACTAACAGAAACCAGTGATGAGAGAGGAGGGTCAGAATAATACAGAGTGGATCAGAGATTAATACTGAGGTTATTTATTATAAAATAGAAACCACTAACAGAAACCAGTGATGAGAGAGGGTGGAGGGGAGAGGTTACTGTTCCTGTTTATGAATGAAGAGTGAAAGGAGAATGAAGTGCAGACCCCCCCACTGATGGTTCTGAAAATCATTTATCTGAGAGATAATGAGGAGAACTGGAGCAGCGACTGGAGCAGCGACTGAGCGTGATTTTATTAACACAATAATCAGATTAGATCAGTCATGTGATCACCTGATTTTATTCACCTCAGGAATCTGATTGTGTTTCATGATCTGATTTCCCACTGTGACGACCTGCAGTAGAGCTGCAACGTTTTACATGTAAAAATGTTCATAAACTATTCAATAATAATAATAATAGTAATAACAATAATAATAAAATAATTATAATTATAATAATAGTAATAAAATAATAACAGTAATATTAATAATAATAATAATAATAAAATAATAGTAATAATATTAATAGTAATAATAATGTTAATAACAATAGTAATAATAATAATAACAATATAGTAATAATAATAATATTGATAATAATAATAATAGTAATAATAATAATAATAATAATAGTAATAAAATAATAACAGTAATATTATTAATAATAATAATACTACTATTACTAATAATAATAATAATAAAATAATAATAATAATAATAATATTAGTAATAATAATGTTAATAACAATAGTAATAATAATAATAATAACAGTATAGTAATGATAATAATAATAATAATAATAATAATAATAATAACAATAGTAACAGTAATAATAGTAATAATAATAATAACAATATAGTAATAATAATATTAATAGTAATAAAAGTAATAATAATAATAATAATAATAATATAGTAATAATAATAATAATAGTAATACTAATGATAATAAAAGTATAAATAATATTAATAGTAATAATAATAATATTAATAATAATAATAATAATATTAATAGTAATAGTAATAATACCAGTAATAATAATAATAATAATTATTATAATAATAATAATAATAATAATAATAATAATAATAATAATAATAATAATAATAAAGTAATAATAATAATAATAATAAAATTTCTGCTTTGGCGTGCTTCCTCATTTGACCGCTATTGTTTAAAAAATGAAAATAAAAACATTATTTCAGAGTTTTCTGAGAGCTGAGGCGAGAAATTGATGACAGAGAACGAGGCGAGGCAGGTGATGTATGAGGCGAGGAAGTAACGATCTGAATTTACAGAGATTGAAAAGGAAGTAACAGGAAGATTAAATAGAGGAGAAAATAAAGTACAGATGAGCTAGAGTAAAGTACAGATGAGATAAAACTCGAGTCTCAGTGGTGCTGTCAGCCAGTCAGGTGTCTTCACAGGCATGTCTGAGAGGGGGGTGGGGTCAGGAAGGGCATCCACTGCCAACTGAGCAGGCACAAATTCCCACAGACACACTCTGGATGATATTAAAGCTACAATGGTCGGGTGTCCCAATACTTTTGACCGTATAGTGTATCCAGGACCATCAATCACACCAGAAAGTCTGATGAATGAAAACCACGTCCATTACACACTGCTGTTACACACACACACACACACACACCATTAAAACCAGAGCTGCTAAATAATTCACAACATTATTTTATAACAGAAGCTCCTTCACATGATTGTCTATTAATCACACACACACACACACACACACACACACAATCATTCCAGTTGATGGTTTTACTGGTTTACATTCAGTTCAGACAAACGTGATGGAAAATAATAAAGGCTTTTATATTTCTGATGAACTGAATTCATCTCAAACACACAGACAACAGTGAGAGTGATACAGGTACACACACCCACATACACATTATATACACACATTACATATTATATACACACATAGTTACCTTTAAAAAGTAACTTAGTTACTTTATTGATTACTTGATTTTAAAAGTAACTTAGTTAGATTACAAGTTACTTTATTAGTTACATTCAGCAGCTGCCGTAATGCAACTGGAGATGCGTAGGCAATTGAAGCGGAATAAGAAACAAGAAAGACGCAGAAAACTGAGTCCTCTGTTCACAAGTGTAGGTAAGATAAATAAAATACAAATTTTTTAAGACAAATAAATAACAAAAAGACGATAAATATCCAAAACTTTGGCGAGTGGGGTTTGTAATGAGTCTGTAACTATGGTGATATTACGTCATCAGGTCCCCACGTGTAGTACGTAGCGGTGTTGTGTGCATACTGCACACTTCTGTACTGAAAGTATGGACTTCTTTACCGGCCGAGTAGTGCATACTTCCTCCAATCTAGTGCATACTCTGTAAGTATGCGATTTCGGACGCAGCTCGTGACTTAATTGTCGCATAGGCCAGACGTCACTCTCCGAGACGCAAAAATAGTAACGCACAGTAACTTGGATAAGTAACTTTAATCTGATTACTGGATTGGAAATAGTAATGCGTTAGATTACTCGTTACTGAAAAATGTGGTCAGATTAAAGTAACTCGTTACTAAGTAACGCGTTACTGACATCAGTGCCACTTACACACATCACATATACACACACACTAGATATACACTCACCACTTACACACATCACATATTATACACACATCACATATTATACACACATCACATATACACACACACTACATATACACTCACCACTTACACACATCACATATTATACACACATCACATATTATACACACATCACATATACACACACACTACATATACACTCACCACTTACACACATCGCATATTATACACACATCACATATACACACATCACATATACACTCACCACTTACACACATCACATATACACACACACTACATATACACTCACCACTTACACACATCACATATTATACACACATCACATATTATACACACATCACATATACACACACACTACATATACACTCACCACTTACACACATCACATATTATACACACATCACATATTATACACACATCACATATACACACACACTACATATACACTCACCACTTACACACATCACATATTATACACACATCACATATACACACACACTACATATACACTCACCACTTACACACATCACATATTATACACACATCACATATTATACACACATCACATATACACACACACTACATATACACTCACCACTTACACACATCACATATTATACACACATCACATATTATACACACATCACATATACACACACACTACATATACACTCACCACTTACACACATCACATATTATACACACATCACATATACACACACACTACATATACACTCACCACTTACACACATCACATATTATACACACATCACATATACACACACACTACATATACACTCACCACTTACACACATCACATATTATACACACATCACATATTATACACACATCACATATACACTCACCACTTACACACATCACATATTATACACACATCACATATACACACACACTACATATACACACACACTAGATATACACTCACCACTTACACACATCACATATTATACACACATCACATATACACACACACTACATATACACTCACCACTTACACACATCACATATTATACACACATCACATATTATACACACATCACATATACACACACACTACATATACACTCACCACTTACACACATCACATATTATACACACATCACATATACACACACACTACATATACACTCACCACTTACACACATCACATATTATACACACATCACATATTATACACACATCACATATACACTCACCACTTACACACATCACATATTATACACACATCACATATACACACACACTACATATACACACACACTAGATATACACTCACCACTTACACACATCACATATTATACACACATCACATATACACACACACTACATATACACTCACCACTTACACACATCACATATTATACACACATCACATATACACACACACTACATATACACTCACCACTTACACACATCACATATTATACACACATCACATATACACACACACTACATATACACTCACCACTTACACACATCACATATTATACACACATCACATATTATACACACATCACATATACACACACACTACATATACACTCACCACTTACACACATCACATATACACACACACTACATATACACTCACCACTTACACACATCACATATTATACACACACTACGTATGTACACACACTGCTTACACAGATATCATATACACACACATAACATATACACACCACTTACACACATCACATATTATACACACCATGTACACACTACATACACACCTCATATACACACCACTACATACACACCTCATATACACACCACTTACACACTACATACACACCTCATATACACACCACTTACACACTACATACACACTGCATACACACCTCATATACACATCACGTATACACACTACATACACACCTCATCTACACACCACTACATACACACCTCATATACACACCACTACATACACACCTCATATACACACCACTACATACACACCTCATATACACACCACTACATACACACCTCGTATACACACCACTTACACACTACATACACACCTCATATACACACCACTACATACACACCTCATATACACACCACTTACACACTACATACACACTGCATACACACTACATACACACCTCATCTACACACCACTACATACACACCTCATATACACACCACTACATACACACCTCATATACACACCACTACATACACACCTCATATACACACCACTACATACACACCTCATATACACACCACTACATACACACCTCGTATACACACCACTACATACACACCTTATATACACACCACTACATACACACCTCGTATACACACCACTTACACACTACATACACACCTCATATACACACCACTACATACACACTTCACATACTTACTATATACACACATCACATACACACTATATACACACTTCACATACTTACTATATACACACATTACACATACACACATCACATATACACACTATATACACACATCACATATACACACTATATACACACAGCACATACACACTTTGGGCCATAATTTAGAAAGTTGTGGGTTTGAATCCCGGCTCTGCCATGCAGCCACTTTTTTTAGGCCTTTGAGCCCTTGGGCTATTAATCAGAAGGCTGTGGGCCTGAATCCTGGCTCTACCATGCAGTCATGCTGTTGGGCCCCTGCTAAAGGCCCCTAACCCTCTAGCTCCAGTGGTGCTCCCTAGATTCCCTAAATAAACTCAGAGTGCAGGTTCACGTCTTCTTCAGCACAGAACCGGTGAGCTGCTAACCCACGACGCCTCATCTCAATCAAAGCCGCTGACGGCTGCAGAGGCACCGGAGGGCAGGACCGCCTCAAACCTGCCTCCTGCATTATTGATAAAGCTTTAAATGAGTTTTGGGGGGAGGGCACCGTGTGAGTGGGTCTGATCCATCAGTACATGCGGGTGAACTTCACCTGCTCCCTCCTCACCCTGAGGAACGTAAAGAACCTGACGGGGACGGAAACTTAAGGCTGGAACGGTTTGTGCTCCAATCTCGAGCTGTGTGAATTATTCAGACTGACTAAAACAGGACGATGAGAGGATGAACCGTGACGTTCTGGAGCTTTAATCGTTTCTGTTTCTGGTTTCAGTCGAAGAAGCAGGAGCTGCCGCGGGAGGAACAGGGACCTTCCATCAAGAACCTGGATTTCTGGCCCAAACTCATCACGCTGATGGTGTCTGTGATCGACGAGGACCGGACAGCTTACACGCCCATCCTCAACCAGTACGTATCACACATACACATACAGACAAGCTCAGCAGCTAAATACAACCAACACAAGGGGCTGTGCCTGGGGGGGAGGAGTGAATGACACTACAACAGCGGCAACTAGTGTCTGATTGAGGCACTGGCAGGAGTAGCTTTGTTTCAAAACATCAAAAGCAGCTTACAGTAAACAGTCTAAGCAACTGAGGGTTACGGGCCTTGTTTGGGTTGGGACTTGAACTGGCAACCTTATGATTAATAGTCCAGTACCTTAACACTAGGTTAAGCCAACCGTCTGCTCTCTAGTCCAGTACCTTAACCACTAGGATAAGCCAACCTTCTGCTTACTAGTCCAGTACCATAACCACTAGGTTAAGCCAACTGTCTGCTTACTAGTTCAGTACCTTAACCACTAGGTTAAGCCAACCTTGTGCTTACTAGTCTAGTACCTTAATAGTCTAGTACCTTAACCACTAGGTTAAGCCAACCGTCTGCTTACTAGTCTAGTAACTTAACCATTAGGTTAAGCCAACTGTCTGCTTAGTAGTCCAGTACCTTAACCACTAAGTTAAGCCAACCTTCTGCTTACTAGTCCAATACCTTAACCACTAAGTTAAGCCAACCTTCTGCTTACTAGTCCAGTACCTTAACCACTAGTTTAAGTCAAACCGTCTGCTTACTAGTCTAGTATCTTACTAGTCCAGTACCTTCATCACTAGGTTAAGCCAACCATCTGCTTACTAGCCCAGTACCTTAACCGCTAGGCTACAACTGACCCAAAGCAATTACGATTTGAGCAACTGAAGGTTAAGGGCCTTGCTCAGGGGCCCAACAGTGGCACCTTGTCAGTGGTGGGGTTTGAACCGGCAAGCTAATGATTATTAGCCCAGTAACTTAGCTGCAGAACTACGACAGACAGACCCTCACTGTGAGAAATGTGCAGTACCGGGGCAGAAAGGAGGCATTAACTGTTACTGATGATCTATACCTGATTAGATCCGGAGCAGGACGCGATGAGAGAGACGTGGAACCCAGCCGCGGTGAAGCAGCAGTGGTGTTGCTATAGTAACCGTGCCAGGGCCCACACCGTCGCTCGGTGTGATTAGCGAACGCCGCGAAGCAAGAGATTCAAGCCCTGTAGGAACGTTAGCGTTATTCTCCCTGCTTTTCTAAAAAAGGAAAAAATGAGGGCAGCGGGGTCAGAGCTGATGAGAACGAGGAACCGAACCTGTGGGTTCAGGACTCGACGCGGAGTCGAGGTGGAACATTCAGTCCGACTGTAGAGCTGAACGTTCTGGTCTGCGTTATTCTTCTCAAGGTGAAACAGGGCAGCTGGAGCCTAGAGGTTAAGGTACTGGACTAGTAATCAGAAGGTCTCTGGTTCAAACCCCCAGGTTGCCCTTGTTGGGCCCTTAAGCGAAAATAGACATACAGATAGACGGACGGACGAATGGATGTATTGATATACAGATAGACAGATAGATGGATGGATGGATGGACAGACAGACAGACAGATAGATAGATCGAAAGACAGACAGACAGACAGACTGATAGATAGAAAGATAGAAAGATACATAGACAGATAGACAAACAGACCGACAGACAGACAAACAGATAGATAGACATATACAGACAGACAGACAGAGAGAGAGAGACAGACAGACAGACAGACAGACAGACAGACAGACAGACAGACTGATAGATAGATAGAAAGATACATAGACAGATAGACAGACAGACAAACAGACAGACAGATAGATAGATAGATAGATAGATAGATAGATAGATAGATAGATAGACAGACAGACAGACAGACAGACAGACAGACAGACAGACAGACAGACAGACTGACTGACTGAAAGATAGAAAGATAGATAGACAGATAGACAAACAGACCGAAAGACAGACAAACAGATAGATAGATAGATAGACAGACAGACAGACTGATAGATAGACAGACAGACAGACTGACTGATAGATAGACAGACAGACAGACAGACAGGATGATAGATAGAAAGATAGAAAGATACATAGACAGATAGACAAACAGACCGACAGACAAACAGACAGACAGACAGACAGACAGACAGCTGGTGGGTTCAGTTCTCCTGGAATCACCGGACACAATTCAGTAACACATGAGACAGGACGTCATGCAGGGTCATAAACATGCGTGTGTGAGAACATCAGGATCTGATTGGATGTAAACGTGTGTGTGTGTGTGTGTGTGAGAATAAGATCTGATTGGATGTAAACGTGTGTGTGTGTGTGTGTGTGAGAATAAGATCTGATTGGATGTAAACGTGTGTGTGTGTGTGTGTGTTAGTAAACGTGATGTTAATCACATGTGTTGTTGTGATGACAGGTTTCCTCAGGAGCTGAGCATGGGTCAAATCAGCGCTGAGATCATGTGGAACCTGTTCGCTCTCGACATGAGATACGCCATGGAGGGTGAGTTCCTGCACGCTGACACGTGTGTGTGTGTGTGAATGAGCTTCTGTTTTACCTGATTCTGCTTAATAGTCAATAATACTAACTGTGTATGGAGGGTATCGGCCCGGGTGTGAGGATTTGGAGGGGATGCTGGTCAAGGTGAAAGGATTTGGTGGGGTGTTGTTGTGGTGATGTGGGTGTTATGATTTGAGGGGTGTGGGCGTGAGGATTTGGGAGGTGTTGATGTGGGTGTGAGAATTTGGGGAATGTTGGTCTGGGTAAAAGAATTTGAGGGGTGTTGGTGTGGGTTTAAGTGTTTGGACGGTTTTACATGTACATTTTCTGCATTTAGCAGACGCTCTTATCCAGAGCGACTTACAGAAGTGCTTCCATAGTAAACATTTCACTTCTCTAGTTTAAGTAAACAGCAGTCGAAGAACACAAATCTGCTGAAACCTGTTAGTACCAAAGTGGTTTTTTTTTTTATATGTTTTTTGGAAATGGAACAAATTGTTAGTAAATAGGTACAAGTCAGCTTAAGTGCTTAGTAAAAAGGTGATGAAGGTTTTTAATCGTTTTTTTAAAGACAGCAAGAGACCCAGATGTTCGGACAGACAGAGGAAGTTCATTCCACCACTTGGGTGCTAGAACAGAGAAGAGCCTTGATTAGGGTTGGGCGGTATGACGGTATTACGGTATACCGCGGTATTTAAATATGGTGACGGTATTCAAAAATGGTGACGGTATTTATTAAATGTGAAGCGCCAAATTTCTGCTTCAGGTCTACCTAGGAAACTGAGACTTTAGGACATGCGCGCATCCACAGTAAGGGAAGGGTGGGAGTGGTAGGCGGTTGGAGCTCGCTGATTGGCTGTGGGGTGCTCACTGGTGTAAGGTGATAACACGAGTGAAAAGAGACGAGTGAAAAGCCACACTGGCTAGCGTTAGCTGTGAGCTTTTAATTTTTCAAAATCAACATTTTTATCAGTTCAACCGGAAATGAACACAAGCGCGTGCATGCGCGGACATGTACTTATTTACTAAATATATCTTCAGTGTAAATCGAGCACAAGTGTTGAGCACAGTAATAATAACGTTACGCCCAATCCGCTGTTCTGACTCTTGTCTGCCATAGATTTTCCTGCCTATGTAAGAACTATTTTTTCCTAAATAAAAGCGCTATATTAAGAAAAAAGAACGTCTCACCTGTCGTGTAATGTGAATTATAAAATATATTGTCTGGCCCTTGTTAAGTGCAAATAGGGCGTAGGGAGCGAGTGTGTAGGGAATAGATCGGATTTGTACCGTTTCTGTGCTCGAGTTTTGCACTGAGCTTGTGTGACATGTAAAGTAGCGTTCTCGTTAACCACTCAAATGTTTGGACTTTTAATTATTTTAACATTATTTTACATCACCGTCATCGCAACATGAACATTTACATTCATATTTTTTGTTACGGTATAGAACTTAATTCTGGATTACAGGCAGAACTAATCGTACACGTTCGTA